>NC_042291.1:15359161-15556047 GCF_901000725.2 Takifugu rubripes | reverse complement strand
GACCAAGGACCTGAAGCGTGCAGCAGTATTTTGATGTTCCTTTGCAAGCTCCTGCTGATCCCTTTGAGGTCATGTTCAAAAAAGGTACATGAATCTGATCCAGTGAGATCAACTGACACGATCAGGTGTGGATCAGCAGTTCGGGCTGCTGAAGTTATAATCTTTGGCTGTTTGCCCAGGCTCTCTGTCGGCGATGCGCTTTGTGACAGCGGTGCAAGAACAGGAGAAAGGAGGAGACAAGCTGGTGGAGCAGGTGTCCCGGGAGCTGTGGAGACGGATCTGGAGCGAGGACAAGGACATCACGAAGCCGCATCGTTGGCGGAGGTGCCAACTGGTCCCGCCTGGTTCTATTTGGAGAGGTTAATAAGTGAGGCTTTTCTTGTGTGTGCCCAGGCAGCCAAGAAAGCGGGATTGTCTGACGGCGTGATCAAAGATGCGCTGGAGACGGCCGCCTCCAAGGAGATCAAAGACAAGCTGAAAGACGCCACACAGAAGGCTCTGGACTACGGGGTCAGTCGTCCAGCAACGTTGTTATCACACGCCAGGAAAGCCAGAAAGATGCTGAACCTCAGTTTCATACGTTATTACTTTAGGTGAATCTGTTGAACCTTTTAACTGGACTATTTTCTCGGGCTGTATAACCTTCGCAGGCCTTTGGCTTCCCCCTGTTGGTGTACCACCGGAACGGAAGCCCCGAGATCTTTTTTGGATCGGACAGATTTGAGCTGTTGGCTCACTGCATCGGTGAGGAGACAGAATCATTCATATTCTCTTTAACAACGGTACCATCTCCGTTTAAATTCATGGCGCATTTGGGCTGATTTGGTTCTGTCTTTCAGGGGAGAAGTGGTTGGGACCTCGGCCCAACAACTCAGCTGCCAAACTGTGACCAGGAAAAGAAATAATGTGAACGGGAATTTGCCGCCTTTAAACGCAAATTGTTGTGCCCCTGTGAAACAACGCAGCCTTTGCCGTGTTCCAAAAAAGACCTAAAATACTGTAGGACTGGTAATATTGTGCCTTTTACGTTAATTTTGACTAAATATCTAGCCTGTTAAATATTAGAATCATGCTGTCATGCAGTTTTATACATTGCTTAACATTGTTCTCAACTTTATTGACAAATAAAAGAGCAAGTGTGGGCTGTAACACCTTTGTCTCGTCAGGTTTTTATCATACTTGCAAATCACATGCATATAGTGTTACTCTGCATTTTAGTCTTCATGTGCTCACACTGATGGTACCAGACTGCATCTGTCATGTGGCATATTGCAGAGGACGGCATGTTAGCACTGAAATAGCATTAGCATTGAACTCAGAACAGCCAATTGTGAGATTTACATACACTATGTTTATCATGACGTACTAATGTGATTGTAAGCGGTTGTAAACATCAAAATATGCATAACAAATGCTGAATATTTGACAGTCTGAAGTTAATGGATGTTCACTTATCTAAAAAATGAATAATTATCTTATTCCTGCAGCAGAGTTCTGATATTTGGGTACTTTTCATCTCTGTTTTTAAGGGTTTTATATTTCATAACAAAGCCAACAGTTGATATTTAAAAAAAGGAAGTTATGAATTCTACTGTCTTGATACTTGACATGTAGTTTTAATTGTTTGCATTTAACACGCTTACAGTTAATTCAATTAAAAAGCTTCAGGAATAATTAGGAATGTGGGAATCGCCTCTATAGAAGTGCCTTTTCCCCTCCTGACTGAATACTTCAAGGCAGCAGATCCTGTCACACCAGTTCTACATGACCGTAACCAACAAAACAAAAGGACTAAAAATGACAAGGAGTGGCAGGACCAGTTTTCACCCACAAAGAGGAGGGAGGCAGGTCAGGTGACACGTCCACATTAAAGTTAAATATGGCCACAGCGCGATTAAAAGCCGGTCTAGACGAAGCAAGATGGTCACTGACTGCACCTAACGCGCACAAAAGCAGTTAAACCGAGGAGTAGATGCACAGAGAGGAGGAAGGAGGTAAACGTGAGGGAAGAGGCTCAGAGGTGCGTGTGTGTGGGGTGTGTGTGTGAGGAGGGTGGAGTCAGGAAAACACTGCGGGTGGATAAACAGCAGCACATTGATCCCCAGAGCCTGACAGATCACCAGAGAGAAACCGACAATGGAGATGTGGAACAAACCCAACTGAAGCCGGACTCTATAATCCAGCTGTGAGGATGAAGTGTGAGAGGGTGTGAGAAAGGAAAAGATGCACTCGGAATAACAGGACCAGGATTCATATTTAGCTGTTAAATTCCTTTTCTTGAGCGTAAAACCCAGCGAGGTAAGGCTTTTACTCAGCCCGTCTTTTCTGTTTCACTGTTTAATTTACAGACCGGCAGCTCAGAGGCATCGATTATTCATTTAGAGTTTGACCGCGAAGGTTCACCCCTCAGGTGTGAAGTATACGTGGCCAAAAATGCAGATCAGCAGGTTGGAACTGTTGCAAAAAGAGTTTCCTGGTGTTGCTGCAGCGTCACTTCCCCGTCGGCTTTCTGACGTACCGTCACACAGCAGAGCAAGACAAACATTAAAGACATATCTTTCTTGGCTGAGCTGTGTTTAGGGCAGTTATTAAGGGTCTGTATCAACACCTGAAGTTCCAGATCCCACATTTACTCACACACCTTCTGTGTGGAGTCCTGTTATTGTTGTTCCCAGCACAATAGGTGACGTGCATCCCCTTATTCACGTCCTCTCTGTCTCTATTACCACGTACAAAAACACAGCTGGTGTTTTCCACATCGGACCGCGTGGACGCTGATCTCCTTCGGTCTTTTCCGTGACAGGATGTCTTCGTTATCCGAAGCGGACTACCGCTGCCAGCACGGAGATACGATCTGTGGTAGGTCTCAATCAGGCGCCTCCAGGGTCGCCAGTAGAAAACAGGCCCAACAGCAACTGTGTCCGCTCTGCAGAGATCCGCGTGTACGAGCAGGAGGTCATCGTGGTGCCCGTCCTGCTGCTGGCCAGCTTCCTGGTCACCATCGTTTTCATCCTGCTGCTGCGCTTCTGCCCCGAAAAAGTCGACCGCATCCGACCAAAGGCCTCAAAGTCGCCCAACAGGAGGGTGCTGCACGGCATCGACCGTAAGCTGGAGGCGAAACGCTCCAATCAGCCGCTCTCAGCGAGACAGGTGATGACCTGGCTTCTTTCTCTCCGCAGATCCACCCGGTATCAATGTCCTGGAGCACGAGAGCATCGCTCTGGACGTCCCCATGTCCTACGCCACCTTCCACCCTCCCGAGAATTACATCTCCAAAAACCTTGCGGCGGCGCCGCCCCCCCCCACCACAGCCTCCCAGTTTCACTCCCATTGTGCAGCCCAGGGAGCTTCCTCGTCAGAGGCTTCCAGAATCCTTCAATCTGGTCAACCCCCTGCCCACCACCTTCTCCCTGCCCTCCGACTCCACCGTGTCTCTCTACAGGGCCCGTATGGACAACAGGAATGTGGTGCTGCGGGTTCTGAATGGTGCGAAGGCTACTTTAGCGGTTGTTTTTCATATCCCGCGGCGTTTGTAACGGTGCCGATCCGCTCTGCCTGTTCCAGACACGGCCAACGCCACCGAGAGACACAGCTTCCTGAACTTTGCATCCTTCTTGGCCCAGCTGGGTCCGCATCCCTTCCTGCCGGAACTCCTTGGCGTGGTGTCGCTCCGGGCTCCGTTGGTGACGGTCATGGAGGAGCTGGAGAACAGGGACCTGCTCAGCTTCCTGTGGCGATGCAGAGAGGTACCACCCGCCATCTGCCCGAGTTTTAAAGTCCAAATCACACGTCCACACATATAAAAGGGGCATTTATCCAACAAGTAAATAAGATTTGTGTATTTTTGGGGCTTTTTGAAGGAAAATGTGACTCCACCATGTGAGATGACGGAGAGGCGCATATTTACCATGGCCAAGCAGGTGGCCTCGGCACTGGTCAGTATATAAAACAACGTCTCCAACTGGTTCAGACCGCAGGTTTGAGTTTAAAATCCCTAAAAATGAATGAGAGAACACGCTGAGCAAAGGAGAGTTTGATTTGTTTTATTCATTTCTCGTCTGCTTGACCACTTTATCCCTTTCGTGGTCACGGGGCGGTTGCACATATGGGCAGAACTTACTCTTGGATGAGTCGCGATTTTATTTCAGGGCCCAAAGTCAGCATTTGTGGGTTCGGTACCTTGCTCAAGGGCACCCTTCCCCTGCTACCAGAACACTTTCCAAGTTTTCCCACTAATTACTAATCTCTCCTCCGTCGGTCCGGAGGAGGCGTGTTTAATCCCGACACCTGTCTCTCCGTCCACAATCAGGAGTTCCTTCACAGTAAAGGTCTGCTCCATGGGAACGTGCGCGCCCGCAACGTGCTGGTCAGCAGGGACTTCACAGCCAAGCTGTGGGGCCTGCATGGCGTTTACAGCAGGAAGGACCAGGGAGCCGCCAGGAGAGACGACCCCAGCATGAAGAAATGGCAAGCGCCCGAGATTTTAGCCAAGAGGCCCGCCGGTCCGAGCAGCGACATGTGAGCTTTAGCTTTAGAAAGGGTTGAACTCCTGAATAGATGCTTCTGCTGATGCTTGAACTCCTGAATAGATGCTTCTGCTAATGCTTGCGGACTATGATTTTGTTACTTTTTGCCTCTAATGACTCTTATTTTGTCTCCTTCCAGCTGGTCCTTTGGAATCTTACTGTTCGAAATGGTGTCACTAGGTAAGCACTCATCACTGAACAGAAATAAAACCGTTGCCATGACCACCACTGCTAAGAGAGGTCCGAACCTTTTCCTCTTCCGTCCAGGTGAAGCTCCGTTCGCAGAGATCCCAGCCAACGAGCTTCTGCAGTTCCACCAACGAGGGAAACCTCTGAAGAGGCCGTCTAACTGCTCCAACGCGCTGTGAGTACTCGCTTGTGTCTGAGGAAACGCTGTGGATGAACCAAAGGAGGCTCAAGTCTGGTCCCTCCTCCTCCTCCTCAGGTACTCCTTCATCAAGAGCTGCTGCCAGTTCAAGGACCTGGATCGACCCTCCATGGTGGAGATGGGCCGCAAACTCCTCTCAGGGGAGAAGGGCGCCTCGGATAAAGCCATCAAGGCTTCGGAGAAGATGAGCATAGAGCAGTATCTGCTGGAGGCAGGTTACGGGGAAACCAACAGCTACACGGTTTTCTGAAGCGCACGTGCTTTTCTGTGCCAACGGAATAAAACCATTTAAATGCACTACTCTCCTCATCACACCCCAATGGTGCACTTTCACAGAACTGAGGTGCAATAAGATTGTACAAGACTCAGTTTGAGAGCTTTGGAAACACAAGTTATTTTATTACATTACGTATTATTCTGAAATGGCAGATTTATGCTGGATAAGTTATGGAGCCTCAGGAGACTTTTTATTGACCCAGTTTGTCTCTGGGGAGACGGAGACACAGCTGTACGTGTGAACCCTACTAATGCACAGACGCTTCACCGTGAACTTGTAGTTCCAAAATATGTGGGTTTACAATGAAAATGAATGATTCTTATTCCATGTCTGGTTATATTTCAGACTAATTTATGCAAATGAAGGAGCTGTGATGTATTTATGTATCTATGCTGTTTATATACGAGTCGGGAATTAAACAGATTTTTCTCTTTCTTCACATTTGTGAGTGGAGGTCATTGAGGTCAAAAGAAGACGCATCCAGAAACAGGGACTTTTTTTATTGGAGTACTGCATAAACGTACACTCAGCCCTTTAGTGGAAACCACGTGGAATACCTATTCTCAGGTAGTGAGGTTGATTAAAGCTACTAAAACTATCATACTCGTGAAAAACAACTTCAATTATAGTAGAAAAAATAGTAAAGATACAAAACTAAAGGTTTCTTGAAATGGACTTGGGTTAAAGAGTGACCTTTGTTATAAGGAACTGGAATCAGCATTAATGGTTTAATAAGGACTAAGACACTGAAATATCCAAGACTCCTTTCACACATGCAGCGCACAGCAGGAGAATCTTTAGCTGCGTTCACACATGCTGATAGATGTATATTTAAATCGCTCTCCTGGCGTGCATGTGTGGAACAAGCTTGACTTAACTAAAGTTGCAGCACCATTTAGAAATACAGCAAAAGGATGACGTTGAACCCAGCCGGCGACCAGTCTGAGCGAGCAGCAATGATCACCGCACGCTGGTATATTTGCAGTTTCATTGACGTATACTTACAGTATACAGGTATTTACAAAGGCCTCTACGTACAGTTAGAGCCACAAGTGTTGGAACAGTGACTTTTAACCATTCTGTCTCTACACCACCGCAGTGGGTTTAAACTCAAACATTTAACAAGTGCAGAGGTTTCACAAAAATAGGACATTTCCAACCAACCCTTAGAGCCTTTAAGGACTTTTAAAAGCAAACAGACTTAATAGCCTCATTAAGCAGATTAGCCAAGTCATTTTCCAGAGGTGAGCAGAAACTGAAGGTTTGGAGACAAACTCCAAATTTGAGCTTCAGAAGTGACCTAAAATAACCTTAAATAAGCCTCCTGGTATTAAAAACTGTGGTTACCTTTAAAGTGAATGCAATACGTTTGTGAAACCGCCGAGACTGAAGCGGCAACTCTGCACTTGGATCAAATCTTGGTGTTTTTCATCCCCTGAGGTGGTGTAGAAAAAAAAAGTTCCTGTCCAAGTACGACTGGACCCAACTCTGAAGTAACGGATGAAAAACTTGATAAACACTACTGGCACTTCTGGCTGTTCACCCACCCAGGACTGTGCACGTATGGGCTCTTTCCCACATTCAACATCCACAATGTAAACTACTGACCTCCGTATCTCCTCTTTGTTTTTTAACATTCTCACAGAGACTAATCAGTCTCCTCTCAATAAGACGAGCAGGTCCAGACGTTCCCTCGGGGACCGAAACCTCCCCCGTTCCTTTGGGAGCTTTGTTGGCGTCACTCGCGCAAAGTGTTGATCGAGGCACAGATCTTGAGGGCGGGACCCAGTTTGATGTTCATGGTGGAGATGAGATGCTCCTCTCGCAGCAGCAGCAGCGCCTGCCCATCGATTTCCTGCGACAAGAACTGAGCCGCCAACTCCTCGCAGCCTGAACACAAACGCGGGCGGGTCGACTTCAGACGAAGGTGAGAGAGATGGTGGACCTCCTCACGGGAACGCCGACTTACCTTGAAGCGAGGAGATGAACCTGCAGACTTCTTCCACGCTCCACTGGGCAGGAGTCGCTGAGAGGAAGCTTGACCCCTCTATTTGGTTACAAGGAGCCGGGCTGTCAGGAGGAGCACCTTGCCCGGGTTTCGAGCAGGAGAGCGAAGAGCTTGGGGACAACGAAGAAGAATCCTCCTCCTCTTCGCCGTCGCTGGATACGTCCTCCGAGCGGCTGGACTCAGAGTTAGACTGCACAGATACAGAAGAAACTACGTGGTGACAAGGCAAAAAACATTGGTGGTCCAACCCCATAATTGCTGATGCTTTCATACCTTGACCAGTAGATGCCTGCCTGAGATCTTATTAGAAGCGTTACTGGAACTCCGGCGAGGGGGGCCGCGTCGTTTGCCGGTGCTCTCGGCGGGGGCGGGGGGCGTGGCAGCGGCTGCCGCAGTTCTGCCTCTGCTGCTCTTGAAGTGTTGGCTGCAGCTGACATTGTACCTGCGAGACAGGAACAAGTTGAATGTCCCGATGCAATAAAAGCTCGTCTTTTCTCCGTCTCTGTCGGTGGAAGTTGCCTGGAAACAGCAGCGATGGAGGAGCTGGCCGGTGGAGGGACTCGATTAAACGATACCTCAGTTTGAGCTGAACTTGCCTGGTCGTCCGCACACATCTGTGTCAGCCATTGTTTGCATTTCTCCTTATCTGCTCATACTATCATCAAGCTTTTTAGTGAGTGTAAACACCAACTTTGGTGATGTTGTCCTGTATTTACTGTGTTAATGGGGATTTTTGTGGAGGCAAGTCAGATCTTAGGTTTCCATTGGTTTAGAAACCCTGCCTGGGTAAATAAGGGCACCTCCATGATGTGAATGACAGTAAATCAGATTGTATACAGGCGTACGGTCGTCTGTCGTCCTCACCGTGCAGTGTTTTAGAGTGAAGCTTACCTCTTTGCACAAGTATTGGAACAGAACCGTTTTGATCCTCTGAACTGGCTGGCTGGGGCGAGGTTCCCACAATATTCACACTTTAACACTGGATTAAATAAAAGAAAGAGAACATATTACAGGCATGATCCACATGTCGTCATGCAACCACACTTGTTTCAATGCTCACACGCAGGTCCGTTTTCCGAGCGACCGGCGAGGGCAAAATCTCTGTCTTTGAGGAGACCAGCAACCTGTCTCGTCAAAAACATAAGAAAAAAAGTTGAAAGGAACCGTTTGTGGGATTTATTTCACTCCATCCCAAGTCAACCGTCCTCAGGACACTCACAGGGAAGGGCTCGGCCCCCTCTTGGATCACAAAACCCTCGATCAGGTGAGTAAGGACTTGAGGTTTGACCACAGCCTGGGAAAGGCGCTCTGTCTTTGTCGCCCAGGCCAACTCTCGACAAGGGGGGAGGCAAGGACAAGGTAGGAGGAGACGGGAAGGCAGCTGCTGCAGAATGGGCTGCGGAGGACCGATGGGGAACGAGACAATGAAATAAGACGAATTACAAACCCCTGCTGTGACTAATGCTTGATTCGGGGACAGAAAATCGACAAACCTGACTCCTTTGTAGGGGCAGGAGACAAAGGAGGAGCAGAATCTTCCATTGGAGCAGACTCTGAGGACTCTGTTGCCATCTCATTCGCTGGGTCGCCGTCAGACTTTCTCTTCAAAGAGCCGATAGCCGGTTTTATCTAATGGTCAATGTGAGGAAGAGACAAAGAAAAGCTTATTTTATTCTGGTTTATCCATCAAAGACCCCTTTATCGGTCACTTACCGTAGTGTTGGTGTTGGCAACTGCATTAACATTCGCGCTGGTTGTACCATCCTGACCTGTGCCTCCTCGTACCTGCGCCAGGGCCACGGCCTGCGCTGCTAATCCCTGCCTCGCTCCCACAAGCTGCACTGGAATGTGAGGAGCGTTGTGTCCGGCAGATGCGGCCTGGGCGTTGCTGGGTGGCGCTGGGAGGATGGGAGTTGGGTGTCGGGGGGGAATCTGTGCAGGTAAACGGTGACCCTGGGCTGTCTTGGGCTGGATGGGCACAGGGCCTTTGTCCGCCGCAGCGCTGGCTTGCTGCAAGGGTTGCACCACCAGAGTCTGCGTGTTAATGTTGGCTTTCGTGGTCACCGGGCCGATGGAGTATCCCTGGGTAGTGGTGGGAACGTTTGAGGTGGGCACCAGGATCACAGGCGCAGCGGAGGAGGACAGCAGGAGCTGGGAGAGCGGGAGTGCTGGAGAGGAGTTGGAGGAAGGAGCTACAGAAGCAGCCGGAGTAACGCTAATGGGAGCCTGGTTTCCAGTCTTTACCGCCATGGTGCTGCCAGCGGACTGCTGGGTAAAGTTACTTTTGGCCACTTGCTGTTGCCGTTGTGGCTGCACCTGTTGTTGCTGGGATGTCTGATTGAAAGCCTGCTGTTGTTGCTGTAGATGCTGCTGCTGACCAAGAGGAAAGCTGGTGGCATCTTTTCTCTCTGGAAACTCAGATTTCACTGCAACCGCTCTGGGGGCACAGTGCAGGGCCAGATTCTGCACCTGATGGGTCAAGATAACAGGAGCGTGTTGGGCTGTCTAATTTATACATATAGCAATTATAACATACTCTGAAATGTAGCGGTTTGAGACCTGATCGTTGTCAGACTGCGTGTTTGGTGAAGCAACTTCATGCTGCTGCTGCTGCTGCTGCTGTTGCTGATGGGGCTGTGTCTGAGCCACTGTTGCTACGGTGGCTGTTGCCGTACCGCCGGGCATGAAGATGAGCTGAGAGGCAAGAGGAGCTCGGAGAGAGCGGTTGACCTGTGTAGAGCAGAGTCGATGACTTATAGGAGGACCTAACCACACCTTTTATTTAGCACAAAAATCTTCACATGAAAATGTTGCCTAATAAAAAAAAAACCCAATAACTCAAAGATTGAAAGCTACAAAAAGAGAAAGCATTTGCTTCCCTCCAACACTCACTCTTAGATACATCTGACCCTGGCCCGCAGAGTTTCCACCCAGCAGCACCGACTGATTGAGAGCGTAGTCGTTGCAGAGGTTGCTGGGCCGTGGGGACGGGGGCTCGTCATGGTGCCTCCAGCAGAAGTGGTGCTTAGGTTGACCTGTGCAGAGGAGGAAATTGATTCCATTTTAATAAAACTTTTATTAAATACAGCTCTCTATTTAAATAAAAATACAAAGAACTTACAGTAGTTGCTGCCTGAGGGTTGCTGTTGCTTGCTGTAGAAGACTGCCGACTGGCTGCCAGCGTGGCCTTGAAAGGAGAAAATGAAGTCGTTGGGGGAGAAGGACTTATCTGGGGTTTGACTTTGCTTTTACATTATTTCATTGTTACCTGTTGCACAGCAGCCAAGTTTTGGAGTTGGGCATTGCTGATTTGCTGCTGCAGCATGAGCTGTTGGAAGTACTGGGCTGCATTCGGCTGTCTTTGTAGCGCCTGGAGAGCCTAGACAATCACAAGAAAGACCAGTCAAATTCATTTTTACATGCTGGTAGTCACAGTAAAATGGTTGACAGTGTCGTTAATTTAATTGTTTTATTGAGCTTCCTGTCTCTTTGTTGTAATCACTGTTGTGGCTTAATGGTGAGCTTCTGTTTGTGTCATTTGAAACTCCAACTGTTGTCGACTGTTTTGGCCATAAAACGACTGAATCAAGGATAGTAGATCAGATCTATCGCTGTTGTTCTTTAAAAGGTAGATGACATATGATTTAAAAGGCACTGAACCAACAATTCAATAACCACACCCACCTGTACAGCTTGTCTCTCATAGAGAGACATGTGTGCTATTTGGGGCGCCCGAGAGTTTCCACTCGTCTGAGAAGTTCCATTAGTAGTGCCTGTGTTTTGTTCGTCGCCAGCGTCCATATCAGTTCTGCAACAGACAAAAATAACACCTTAAGAAATTGCTGCTGATACACAATGCTGCTGGGAACATAATCAATAACCGCCAGCTCAGAAACAATCTGAACAATGGTAGATTTTATTTACATGGGCAAACTACACTTTATTTTAATAGGTTTAAGCAGTATAGGAAGCAGTTTAATGACAGGAGTATGTGCAGAACTGGAGCAGTTGTGACTGCTGAGTGTCTCCCATCCAGCACAATAAAATATTTTAATGCACCTTTAATGTATTCATTCATTAAATGCATAAGAAATGGCCACAGCCAATGTTTTCGTTTAATTAAAAGGGAAGACAGCATTTAGGGAAAGTCTTCTAAATGAAATGTGTTTAAAATGTTGAGTTTAGAATGGAAACGGCTACAGATTGAAACAGCCCACGACTTGAATTCACTTTTTAACAAAGACTACATTTGAGCTTTGCTTTTTTTTAAGTTAATACGCGTGGTGTTTAGTATCTCTGCAGTGTTTTTACAATCAAACAAGGTGCCAGTATGATAGATGAATGGAAGAGAAAGAACAACATGGAGGAAAGCTCAGAATACCAAGAGAGAGACTAGCTGGTTGTTCTAATTGTCTCCTCGTTAACAAACCCAGCTATAGGCAAGTCTGATTTCCACGAAAAGAAAAAAGTTAGTTTTGAATTCATAAGTGCCTTGCAGGAAAAATGCAGAGGCTTTCTGTTTGCAGCGAACATCAAAAGGAACGTGACAAGAACGTTTGCACCGTTTAGTAAAGAAATATAGGCTAGCTTACTAGCAATGTTAGCTGTTTACTCCAGGCTTTTTACAAGTTGACAATCAACAAGTCACCGCTTTATTTTGCATTAAATGCCGTGAGTTTACCTGTCCTTGGCCCTTGCTTAAATGCAGACTGATCAGACGCTTTCCATAGATCTCAGGTTTGGCTACAAATACGAATATTTTGCCTCCATCAAAGCCCCGCCCCTTAACGACGCCTTTTCTTCTTCTTTGTGTTTGTTCTTTTTCGCTCGCTCTGCTTCCTCTGCAGTTTTGGTGTTTAGTGGTAATTAACGTTTGGTGCGTTGGCGCCACCAACAGGCCTGGAAGCGAATGGCCAGCATTTAGAACTACGGCCGTCATTTCTTTTCGGGCATTTGAAGACCCAGTTTGTGACCACTCGTTTTAGGTACCATATCTTCTCCTAAAATGCTATTTCGCAAATCTTTATTTAGCATGTTGAACATTTCACATTTCCATTGAAATTTAATCCATGGTGCACATCACATGTTTAATAACGTCACTGCATAAATTCTCGATCTATAATGCCTGGGAATTATCTGAGAATGAAAGCTCAAAAAATAATTTTCCAATTATCTCAATCGTATTACTTGCTTTACCTTTAGGTTGCAGGATGTAAAAACGTCTGAATGCTGTACAGGTTTCAAAAATAAGTGTTTTTGTGACGGTGCCTCGTTTATTTATTTACCAATTCCACCTGTTACCACTGGGTGTCGCTGTTTCAACAGTTATCGCCTCGCCGCTGCTCAACGGCCTGACAGATACAATGATGACAGTTCTGCATTAGACTCTCCACACATTTGTAAGAAAGAATGGATTATTTTTAAGCACCAGGAGTAGAGATTAAAGTGGCTTTGGCAAGGAAAGGCGACAAGTGGAAATGAGAAGAACCTCATTAACTTAGATTTATGATTGTGCTGGAAGATAAGATCATTATAAGTGGATATTAACCTCAGACACTCAGTCATTTATCTTGCATTTACAGCCCCATTGACATTGGTCTTCATCAGTGTCCTTGTTGTTGCTACCTTTCCCCACTTTTGCAGTATATTTTCTCCTTTTTTCTCCTCTCTCAAGGATCTTATCTGCTCTCCTGATATTAAAGATTCTGAAATTAGTGAAAATGTGGATTTAATTACTCCAGACTGATTTACATCATGACACCAAGCAGCAGAAGAGAACGTTAAAAGTCACTTTTATGTCAGTATTTACATTGACGAGAAAGAGAAAAAACCTGCCCCATCACAGGGCTCAAACCCACAACCCTGAGATTAAGAGTCTCATGCTCTGCTGACTAAGGTTGCTGGAAATCTGGTTGCTGACCAAGTAGTGGTTAACCAGTGACGCAGGCATCCACATTTCAAACACTTGTGTTGAAGAACGTTTCCTCTTGTGTCTGTTGACAGTTATACTCGTTATCGCTCTCATTGACCTTATCAATTAAATGATAAAGTTGTGAGTGATGGTCTGCCTGTGCTAACCCTACAGATGAAGCCTTTACCAGCTGTTTCAGCTCCCCAGTATCAACCGCGTGTGATCTCCGGTTGGGAACAGACGCCCTGATAACAGATGGTGCCAGATCACACCAGGTAACGCCCACCAGAGGCCTTTATGTGACCCCTTTCAAAAATCTGTAGATAAATTCTTCACCTATAGATCAATAAACACTTCCTAAAAAAATCTAACTGCGTCGCCATTGGGAAGATGCATGTGAGGGGCGACTGTGGTTTGGCGGACACCTACCAGGTTAATCAGTCATTTTAAAGGGACTCACTAAAGAGTGAGTCCTGTTTCATCTTTCAGAGAAAATAACCAGACCACTAAGATAAGACAAAAAGGAGATAGCATTGCCAGGATGGAGGACCGAGTAGCAAAAGTTTCAACCCTCTTCATTATACGGTCTTTACTTTCATTAAAAGTGGATCCGAGGTGATCTAGAGATGTGTTGATACGCCAGCATTATGAGCAAATAACTAAATATTCATCCCTGCATGATAATGAGTCACAACATTCCTTTTCCTTTGCCAGGATTGTTATGGGGGGAAATGGTTAACGAAATTGTGCCCAGCGAGAGAAGAAATGTCTGTCTGTCTTCAATCTGAGCACCGGGCTCGTTCATCCACGCTGAGGATCCTTGGCAACGGTGGCATCACTAAACAAAAGCAGCCAGATCAGGATATTGCTTCTGTCGAGACAAAGACGAGCAAGAACATTCTGGAGCAGAGGTTAGAGGAGGAAATAAGCTGAAAATGAATTCCTGGAGGCAGATTCAGCTGTGGAAACAGTGTTGGTGCATCAGATATCAATTAGATAAACACTTATCCTGGGAAACCTGCCGAACAATGGCTACAAGCCGAGGCCTCGTTCTCTCCCTCTCTCTGGCTTTCACCGCGCGTGTGCACGTGTGTGTACAGAACCCTGACAGCCGATCAGTCAGTAACGTCCGAGGGGCCTTCCAGTCGTCTCGTTCCACTTGCGTCCAAAGTTTTAATTAAAAACCACGGTGGCGCTTTCATGATTGGGTCCTAACAAGGTATGCCCTACTTTATCAGGCCAAAGGTCACCATCAGAGTCTGTAATCCAGATTTTTATGACATTCTTGGTTTGTACAAAGCCTTCATTCAGCGCGCCTCCGGTCTACAGTAAGACCCCTGTTCCAGATGATGAATCTCAGGGAAGACCAATGATGTCGAGTTGAGAGATTCTCTCCGCTGGGACGACAGTTTACATGAGGAAAATACGCCAACAAATCTCTTTTGACTTTCGTACAGCATCATTTTGGGTTTTTTTTTCAGTCTGTGGTGATTTACGTGTTTATGTTTGGGTAAAAGGGGTGAAATTCAAGTTCATCATCCTTGGGAATGAACCATACCGGTCGAGATGTGCGTGTGTGTGTGTGTGTGTGTGTGTGTGTGTGTGTGTGTGTGTGTGTGTGTGTGTGTGTGTGTGTGTTTGGTATGCCTTCATGTGTACTATTCTTGACTAGGGTTTCAGGCCTCTGACGTTCCTGGGTGGTCCGACTGCTTTTGCCACAGTAGATGGGGGCACTTCCCGTGGGTTGTGAGGAGATGTGCACATTGGCCTGTGCAGGCCGGCACCTCTGGAGGATGTTTAATGACACCCACCTGTCATCTCACTGTCAATTCGACTGTTTGTGCAATCGGGACGACCCTGAAAATATGGCTCTCGTCAAGCTGTCTCCCTCCGCCGCCCCTGACCTGCTGCGTGGTAATATTACCCCGACCAGATCGCAAATCACCCATTCTGACTCCTGCGATAGACTCCCGAGTACACTTTTGCCCGCACATAAGTCATCTGTCAGACGTCGGCGTGGCTGTGCGGCGGCCCCGGGGGGCGCACAAACCCAGCCGTTCGCACACAAGCCCGACTTTTAGCTCGTTAGACGTGTTAAAAAGGTTTTAGAGCTCCAATTAATTCTGATGGATGAAGTGCAGTCAGGATGCCATGCAGCCGTATGTGTGTGTTGTGTGGTGTGTGTGTGTGTGTGTGTGGTGTGTGTGTGTGTGTGTGTCGGGGGGATCCCAAGCAGCTTCTCCTGGTCCTTGTTGCACTCTCAACAACCTGTGGGGACAGGATGTTGCTTTTCAGAGCTTCTTGTGATTTTTTTTTCTGTGCACACTGGGTTGTTTGGCTGTTCACCTTTTGGTGAGCTGTGACAGTGTTTTATGAGCTGCACGTACGGTGTGAGTGTCTGGTGGTATGTGTGAAGAGTTCTGAGAATGTGTGTTTTAGTCTGGTGTGTGTGTGTGTGTGGTGTGTGTGTGTGTGTGTGTGTGTGTGTGTGTGTGTGTGTGTGTGTGTGTGTGCGTGCATGTACGTTTTTTTTTTATTTTTTATGAGGGTCCGGCGCAGACCTGGGGCGTTTTTGAAGGGGGCCAGACAGCTGTCTTTTACTGCCCCAGGGGGCAATAAACCGTGAGGGAGGGAAAGTTATTTAGCCCTTTTATTAGGGAAGAAAAGAAAGGTGGAGGCGCTATTGAGGTCAAACTGTTATTCCGCACAGCTGCAGGACAAAAGGAGAGGCATGAAATCATGAAGTACCTGAAAGAATCCATCTCTTCTGGGTTTGTAACTGTTGGACGGTGGCGTGCGACCCAGGCTCATCCGTCTTCCCCATCAGGCCTTTTTTCCTTCCTCTCCTCTCTTGTTAAGCACATCTGCTGTCAATCAACTGGAACCTGCAATTCTGTGACTGGCATTTCCTGCTGTGGAGGACACGCCCCCGCATGATGATTGGTCCGTTATCAGCAGCCCAAGACGACCTTTGTTTTTCTTATCACCCTTTTAGTTGCCCTGACAACAGATATTCCACAACTCAACAAGTTTAGGAGACAGTGCCAGAACCACTCTCATTACACAGCTAGTCAAATTTGTTGCCTTAGCACTTTAAAGGGAGGAACTTATATGTATTTGTACGAGGAGATAAGGGAAATAAACATCTGTGCCACGTTGTATATATTTTTAATGTGTTTTAGAACATTAAAAAACCTATAACTATTAACTTTGTGTGTTTTTCTTACTTAAAAAAGGAAACATGTCTTCTTTTCTAAACCTTGCAGACTTTGAATTTAAATAAAGGGCACATTAAAGGGAAAAACCCCTGATGTAGCAGTCGCTCTGCTGCCAGGGCCAGAAAAAGCTGCAAGATGAGCAGATCCACACGACTGAAGCGGAGAAGCAGAGGGAAAATCTCAAATGGAAACCTTTTTCCAGGAAACGTAATTATTATTATCCCAGACAGCTGACAAAAAGACTGAAATAAGGCTGAGCCCTTTATGCAGACATGTTCTACAGCTATACTCAAACTACCACAGGCATAGTAAATCCTTTATTGGTCCTACATTTGTTCAGGAAAGAAGAGCCGAGGTCCAAACTCAGGGAACATTGAACTTTATTGTTTTTAATAGAACGTTTTGTTTCCTGTGTTCATATTTCATATAAAAGAGACACAAAGCAGTCCTGTATCAAACGTCTGGCGTAGTAATAAATATAAAATAGCGTAGGTTGTGATAGAAAACGGGTGGGCGTGGCTAAGAGAAGGGTGGAGCCAGGTGGTTCAGACAGGAAATGCCTGGACGCAAATGCAACAAGCAGTAATTCAATAACAAAAATCTACATATAAAAAGGACTGATGGAGGCGTGGAGACCGTCACGTGATGCAGAGATGTAGATGGTGCTGAGTGGAGCTAAAGGAAGTACTGGAATAAACACCGAGGCTGCAGCGCCGCAGGAGAGAGCGATGCTAAAGTGCAGGAGCGCTCCGGCTCATTGCCGCTCGTAGACTCTGGTGCACACCACGTCGTCGGCTCGCATCGTCTGGAAAGAGGAGAGTCGCCGTTAGCGTGGCAACAATGTCATCATTCCTGTGCAATCATTCTGGGAATGATGAATACAGTATTTTAGAGGATTTTAACCTGCAAAGGTCAGAATTGGTCAATGATGTCATCTCCTGCTGTGTGCGTCTGGGTCATGTGACCTGAGTTAACTAGTGGTTAAGTGCATTGAGGCCATAAATCCCTATCTGAGCTCTATAATTAGTGTGATCTCGGTCAGCTTTTCTTGCTGGTGGTTCGTTTGTGTGCTTTACCAGGATCAGCTGGCCGTCATTGGTGAGCTCCCTGGTCCAGGACGTCTTAGGTCCTTCTCCCTTCAGCAAAGTCTGATCACAGCTAATCTTGCTGTCGGTTTCCCAACGCGGAAAACTCTGAAATTAGAGAACATCCCCTTCACTGCTGGGCTTTTTGTCTGGTGGATGCCAAAGACAAGAAAGGTGGAGCCGGCTGACCCCAAAACTTTGGCTGATCTGATGGATTGGAACAGTGTTTGGTTGCTTGTGTTTGCCTTGGAGACGGCCGAGCAGAGGCAATTTAGGGAAAAATGGAAAGTATGAGGGAGAATTAGGGAGGGGCAGAGGGCAGGAAAGGGCAACAAATGGGAACGGAGGGAAGACGGGAAGTCGAGAGAGGGTGTGAGGAGTGTGAAGGAGCGTATTGTAGCACGATAGGCCTTTAGAGACCAGGGGAGTGGTAAAGATATACAATCGGGCCACATAGGATGAAAGCCAGATTAAATAGATTGATGTAATCTGCATGTTTTTGTGTGCATGCATGTGTAGAGAACACAAGCCTCCGTGTGTGTGCGTGCGTGCGTGTGCGTACTGTGCAAGGACGTCCGTCCACCGTGGCCTCGTTAAACTCTTGTCCCACAGTGAAGGTGATGTGGGTGGTGCGCACGGTTGTGGAGGTTTTAATGGACAGGGTCTCCCCATCCTGCGTGATCTCCACCAGCGGCTTGGACGCCGCCTTCACTGCGATCACGCGCATCATCACGTTCACACCTTCAACCAAACAGGTGAGAGAGGAGACAGAGAACAGACATTTCTGGTTTGCTCTCTGTGAGAAACTGGGGAAATCAGGTCAGTTTTGAATCATTCAACGCTGGAACAGAACGTGGGCGGCAGCCTGAGCACCACAGCAGCTCCGTGCCAGAGAAAACAGTTAGGTCACGTGATGAGCGCGCACATTTGCCCTCAGCTTCACCCCGACGCTCCTGCAACACAATCAGCTTTCTTATTCTCCTCCTAGCAGTGAGATAGACTCTTAAATATGTTTCTCTGCTGCGCGACACACTGCTGGAAACGACAGGGGACGAGGATGAGCCCGGGAGCGCCAGAGGGGCCGCGGGTCCGCGGGTGGTGCGTGGAGAGCGCGCGTCCAAGCGCGAGGGGAGGGTGTGGTGCGAGCCCCTCAGTGTTGTGTCTGCTCTCGAGTTGGATTTCGCAACTTCTCACCTCTTGCCACATTCCCCACCGTCACCAAGAGTAAATATATACACGCACTGAAACGCACAGTCACTCGGAGCGAGCTGGGGGCCGTCCAGGCCGCGCTGGGTTGGACACGCGCACGCAGCCGGCGCAATAAAATGGGAGCTCTCACAAACATGACGTGCAGGGAAAATCCCGGGTTCGCATTCTTATAATACCCGTTTGAAGCGCTGCTTATTAAAGAAAAACATTTTAATAAAGCAATTTGAACCCTGCATGAAATTTAAATGGTATTTTCTGTGAGGGATATTTTTAGTAACAGCTGGGAGGTTTTTCTCCACGGGGTCCGCGGAGTGCCCGTCAGTGCCCGTGCGCGTCAACGCACAGCTACAGTTGGAGTTGCAGTTATAATAGAATGATGTGTGTGACAACAATAGCCCTGCGCCTGGTCGATTAGAGCAATTTGCAGTGAGATTCAGCCGAATCCCGCCACAAAAATGCGATTATCATCCAGGAGGTTAAACTCCAAAGATGCCAGTTATTGTTACCCATCAAGGTTTGTTTAGAGCATCGCATAAAACCGGGAATTAAATCATTTTTTCCTTTCGCTGCATCATGCAGTAATGAAAAGCAGCACGCGAGCCACCTCTAGTGGTGGGATCCAGTAATGCAAGGAGCTCTGCCTCCATTCTGTTGATTGTGGTTTTCCACAGATTTTCCTTTTTGCTTAGAAAAATGTTAAAGATGCATCTTATATTTCCAATCAGATTATCTATTCATTCGATTTTATTATTTCCTTGGTAAACATTAAAAACAAAAACAAAAGCCCCTCCGTTTATTTTTTCCTATAATGTGGACGTGTTTTCATCACCCGTATTTTGTCATGCAGAACATATAGGAGCCTACAGCCCTGTAAGTCAGGCGGCCACAGATTCCAGTTGTTAACTCTTAAAAAGCAGATTTTAAAAGTAATTGGTCTTAAAAGAAGCAAACAAACAAAAAACACGAAATTCCAACAGAAGAGCAGATGTGAGTCTGCGGACCATCAGAGAAGCCCAGAGGTGCACGTCTGAGGGCAGACCGGAATCCCTAAATTCATTAGAAATGGTCACACGAGGAACCACACTTAGGGAGACAGACAGAAGGTCAGGGTCAGAGGTCAAAAAGCAAAGGGCAGAGGAAGCATTTGGTACACGGAGGGATGCTGGAATAGGACAGGACAGGAAGAGAGGATGGAGGGAAGCGCACGGCTGGGCTTTGGCTCTCTATGAAACTATTGGTTGTGCTGTTGTGTTAACGTGTGTGAGTGTGTGTGTGGGGGGGGGGGGGGGGGTCTGTATTCTTATATTGTGATGGAAGTTTTAGACATGCATTCTCTTCTGATGGTAACTTTTTAGTAAAGACTGAACACGCTCTCTTTCTCTCTCTCGCTCTCTCTCTCTCTCTCACACACACACACACACACACACACACACAAAGAGAGACAGGCGAGCAGAGTGAGATAAAACTGTTAAATTTGAGAGGCAGGTGTTTGTCATGTTCCATGATTGTCAAATGTGACTGTACTGCACTACATAATGCCATAACGGTTTTTTTCGACACACACACACACACACACACACACACACACACACACACACACACACACACACACACACACACAGAATCAGACACAGACAGATGTGCTGCCTGTTGTCTCTATTGTGTTCGGAGATACAGAGAAGGGGGGGAAAGGGGTGCGGTGCTGGCTGGGGGCCAAGACCTGAATTTTGGGTTCTGCGGAATCACAAAGACCCCCTGCCCATGTGGTATAGAGGGCGATCGCCGCTGGTCCGCGGGCACAGCGGAGCCTTTGACCTATAATGTGCTGAGAAAGCTACAGTTTGAGCTGACACGTCGGATCTGTGTCATTACACACAAATAAAAGCTTCACACGGAACCGCAGCATAACAGTCAGCGTCCCAACCGACAGGGACTTGGGCCCATTTCTTTAATTTATTACCATTTTTTGTCTCACTTACCTAACTTTTTTAGGAGTTCGTCGAAGTTTTCCGAACTCTTCATCTCCCAAGTTCCGGCGAAATTAGGGACTTTTCTCTCCATGGCAGGTTTTAATGTTGCGGAATAAAGTGGGTGAGCTGTCAGGTCCCAACGTGCACGGGCGCGTCGCTCTCTCCCAGGAATCAGCTCTCCGTGACGGATGGCTCAAAGCAAATCTTACACCTCTGTACTCCAGGGGATGACTGACGGACTGTCAATGCGCGCTCTCCTCTTATCTCGCCGCTGTGCCAGAGCGCGTCGGGGGCGTCTGCGCTCCGAATGAATGGGACATACGTGTGGACACACCCCGCACGCCGGCAGCCTGCGGCACATTCTACCGTCCCTCATTCTGGCCACGCCCCGTGGCACCATGTCAGAATCACAATCAAGTTTACTGCCATCTGAGGGAGCAGGTTTAAATAAAAAAGGATTAGAACTCGGGGACCTTTTATGGCTCACGCCGTGGCGCGTAAAGTCTTCCTGCAGCGCATTTGACTGATTTTGCAGCCTCTTAATTGCTGATGCAGGGATGATGTTAGATGTGATTACAGAGCAGGTTTCCCAATTTGAGAGAGCGAGAGGGGGAGAGGGAGGGAGGGAGGGTTGTGAGGTGAAGAGAGAGCGGCATATAGGCCAAGTTCACCAGCAGCCTCTTGTGTCATAAAAATAAAAGCGGTGGTAATGGGATACAGCTTCTGGCCTCTAACGGTGGGTATCCATTTAACCGGGTCTGGGGGGGCAGCAGGGGGGGTTGAACCCGTGAGAGAGGGGCAGGAGATTAAAATAAGAGGTGGGATCTGCGCAGGTTGGCCTCCTGCTGCTCAGAAGGAAGAAAGGGGAGAAGGGGGGCGTCGTGGCAGGGTCAGGGGCCCGCGGGGTCGGAGGTAGCTGCCAAGAGCAAGCACGCAAACACCCAGTGTGCGTGCGCACGCACACGCCGATGATGGATAACAGCGGGACAAAGCCGCCAACGACTATTGACTCTTGATGGATGATCCCATCCGCTACCCTCCACGGTGAATTAGCGCGAGGTAAACCGGGAAAGCCCTCATCTATGTGGGGGCCGCCCGACAGAGCTGCAGCCTGGAGATGCGCGTTTACGCACGGGCGCGCACACACACAGCCTCACCGGGCCACACACCAAGTCCGCGGTTCAGCAGCAGCCATTCGGAATCCATGCTGGACCTTCATTTTCCACCCAGCATCCCATCATATGTCTGTAAATGTAGCTTTCATTGATAGAAAAGACAGGAGAGTTTTATCGGCATCACAAGCACCATCCAAAAATGACTGTCTCCAATCAAAAGCTAGAATGTTCCTCTGCTTTGGTGGTCTGCCAGTGAGTTTCTGCCCCAAGAGAGAGGATTGATCACAGACCCCCGGTCTGAGATGACTTATGTGGGCAGAGTTCACAATGGAGCTGTCTGCTGTCAGCTAGCTTCATCCGCGGCTTCGCTGCAGGCCACAAACACATTACCATGGTAGAACAAGAGACGCACCAAAGGGTTGAGTCAACCAGGCAGTGTAGTGTTGCCCCGCGCTGGTGTCCCCCGTGTGTGTGTGTGTGTGTGTGTGTGTGTGTGTGTGTGTGTGTCCAGAGGGGTCGTGATTAAGCGGCCTGAAATGTGTGATGCTGCATGTCAGCACGTGATGACAAAGCGCGCCGCGGCATTCACGTCCACCCAACCGTGCCCCGCTCCTCTCAACCTTTCTCCCTCCTTTCATTCCTTCCCTCCTTTTCCCCGACTCTCCTTTACCTCACACAAACCCCCTTTCTCCTTCTTTCTTCCTTCTTCTCCTTCTCCTCCTCCTCCTCCCGGCAAGCTTTTGTTCTTTTGTGCTGCTCTGACACATTCCTCGGCACAGAGAGGGAGAAGGGGAGAAGAGAAGGCGAGAGGATGGAAAGGATGAGAAAGAAAAGGGGGAACGAAAGTGGGAATGCTAGCGATGCGAGCGAGGGTCATTTTTTATTTCATTGTTGTGGGTGAGAGAGAAGAGTGAGTCAGCAAAGAGAGAGTGGGGGGATCAAACAGGGAGTGACAGAGATGGAGAGGCTGCGAAACAGCCTGATAATGGAGGACACGTATGTAAAGAGAGACGCAGTCGTCTGTCACATGTGTCAGGAGCTTTAGTTTGCTCTTTCCTTGGCAACTTCACTTGACTCATCCTCACTTCCTCATCACCCGATGACGCTCTGCCCTCGTTCTCTCTTCACACCATTTAAACGTCAACTTTACTAGTTTTCCATGACATTTCCATCTGTTTCCAGGACCAAAGGATGTTTTCCAAAGATTAAAAAACCTTCTTCTGAAGACGCAGTTCTAGTTTCACTCATCTTTTATCCCAGGAACATTAAACTGGGGACTTTTCATCAAACCTTTCTTTACACACGCGATGGAATCAGCAGATTTCTCCTCGTTTCTTTGCTTTCCCATCGCTCCAGTGTTTCTAGGACAGTGCCGACTTATTAAAGAGGCCGGTGGCGATTCTTAGACTGCTTCTCCCATTTGAAATTTCAGCCACATGACGTGCAGCTAGCTCTCAAAACCCTTCTGCAAACTGCAACACCAGCTCGTTAATTTCCCATCTGTTTTTGTCCCCTCACAAAATCATCTTTCCAATCGATGGAAATAGAAGATATGGCCCCAATTAAACTGATCGCCTCATTGCACAGAGGCCAAACATGACAAAGCAACAACATTAACGACTGAAATGTTTGTTTAAATGAGGCCCGTGTGTGTGTGTGTGTGTGTGCGTGTGTGTGTGTGTGTGTGTGTGTGGTTTCTGACAGGCTTTATTCCTGGAACTGACGGTGCGATCCAGCTGCAGAGCAATTATCTGGCATCTGGAGTGAAACAAACGGGCTCGCCAAAGCCAAAGACGGCTCTCTGGAGTCGCGGGAAAACCGATCCCAGTCAACAGAAAGGAGCACGAGCACAACCCAACACGGTAAAACGACGCGGGTCCCTCCTGTTCTGCTTGTGTTTGGCCCGATCCAAAGCCCGGTCCAGTCCTCCTCGTTCGTGTGACACAGAGTTGAACCGCGGCTGTGGCACATCCAGACGCGTCTACAGACTGTTTCATTGTTCCAGGAAAACTCGTCTGGGTGTGGAACCAACCTCCACCACGTCGCTCTCTGCCTGATAGCCGCCGTGCTTTTAACGTGTTGGGTTACAGACGGCCCGGCTCGTCTGCACAGGCCAGAGTGTGTGTGCATCTTCAGCACAACGAAGTCCCACTTCGCTGGTATTTTATCATCTGGACGGCCTCCAGTCACCGCTGGGGGGGGTCACCAACTTACCCAGATGAGAAGCTGACCCGGGCCTCTGCCAGCGCCAGCTCCTGGAAGTCATTAGCGCTGGGCTAAACCAAGACAAGGGACAAGATGTCCAACATGTTGCACTGGGGAATTACCCCGGCGGGGGGCCTTCAGGACATTCCTGGGGGGACAGAAGGGAAATCTGACAAGTTGGAAGAATATTATCAGGATAGGAAACAGGCGAAACACAGAGTGGTGTCCTTTCATTCAACTTCCTCTGACCCGTTCAGCTTTAAACCTGCGTGTCCATAAACAAGCTTTCCAGTCAGTCGGAGGACGACAGTGAGACGTGGACAGGACGAGGGGACACCTGACCAGGAGGACTGTGATTGAGGGAATGAGAAGATTTCTGTCTCACACACAGTTTATTTCCTCTCACTCAAGTCTCGTCAGCAGAATGAGGCGGCGTGACGTTTAGAGACGTTGCCGTACCTCAAACAGGACAAGAGGAAAAGATCTGCTGAATCATGAGAAGATCCTTTTCTTTTTTTTAACGTTGTCTTCAAACCTTTGGCCCCTTTCCTGTGCAACAGCGTGCTGATTCACCGGGTGATTCGCTGGAACAGCGTCTTTCTCAACATGGTGAAGGGAGGAAAAACGGGACGAGCGAAGAGAGAGAGAGAGGACGAGGCCCTGAGGTGAAGGACAAACGCTGGATCTTGTGTTGCTTCTTGCCGGGTCACGCGTTTTGTCAATGTTTCTCTAAAAAAAGGGGGAAAAGCCCACAAAGAAGTTCAGTAAAAGTGCAGCCGTGTTTTTTAAAATTGTTTTACGCCTCCCTTTCACCCTCACTCTCTCCACACTCATTCTTTTGTTCTTTCCTTTTCCACGATTGTTGGTTTTTGAGCCGTGTGAACGCATGTGTACGCGTGATAACGCACGATGTGATGTGATGTTTCAGGGACAAGGACCGATCGCAGCTCTGCTTCTCCGTCTGATTTGGGCAGATCCCTCAAGTCTCCGGGGTCCTAAAAAAAACTGGTCCCGTTTTCCATTTTGGTTAATCAAATGTCAAAGAAGGGGACACATTGTAAAGTCATCTGGAGCGAAGAACTTTTGTTTGGCATCAAAATGACAGCAGAAAAGCTGCAGAGACGAGAGCGCTGCAGTGATGCCCTGTGGCAGGGTGGAAAATCTAAACGTCTCTTCAGCGATGCCAAAGGCCTTGGTTCCGTACTCCAATAAGCTCAGTCCATTTTAAACCTAAAAAAAATCCTTGATTTGTGGCTTTGAAAACTCCTGCAAATATTTCATCTGGTGTAAAAGATAAAGAAAAGAAACGATAAAGCTCAGAAGCTTCTGGAATGTTCCGTGAAGCTATGATATAGGACTGATAAAATCAGGGGACTCCTGGGTCCACTGGGGAACGTTTTACCTGATCTAAGATGCTGCTGCGCAGAGATCTGCTGCCCCCTACAGGTAGAGACGGGCAACGCAGCACGTCCCTCAAGCTGTGACGTCACGGAGCTGCTGACGTTCCTGCTCACAACATGTGAATAGATGATATTCTAATAGTGCTGAACCACTTTTATGTAGTCAAAGTTGGTGGAAAATAGAAACTAGGTGCTCAGCTGTGGTGGCCTAAATTCAGATTCAGCTTTGTAATCAAATTACATCCATACATCCTCTTTGTATATCCCAAATCCTGTTCTATTTGATTTGATTTGATTTTATTATATTATATTGATCATTTTTTGATTTTTCTCTGCGTGCTCTTGCTGTTGTTGCACTGTAAATTTCCCCGTGTGGGACATTAAAGGATCTGAATCTGAATCTGAAATTATGAAGATAAATAAGGCTTAAATTATGCAAATGCTACATTTTGACACACTTATTCCTGAAGGCTTAAAAAGTAAAAACGCCTCATGCAGCTAATAGGCATTACCTGAAATTAAAAACACATTAATCACACAAACATCCTTAAAACTTGATAACACAGCTCCCATAGAGACGAATACATGAAAAACATCAGCCGAATGTGTTAAATTGAGGATTGATGGTAACGGAAAACATTTTTTAACTCTTTTCTACTCCATCAGCTTTGCCCAAGTTTTAATTAATATTCATGAATCAAAAATTAAAAAGCAGCTCCACCAGTTAGCAGTTCTCCCTCCTGAGGATAAAACTTTATTTATCTTGTAAACTAAACGGAGCTATCATCTGTAAATTTATGCTTTTATTCCTCTGTAGAGTCCAACAAATACAGGAAGTCCAAGTCTTATATCAGGATTTTATTGGTGCAGCAAATCAGAAATGATCTCGGACATTTTGACTGTGGTCGCACTCCTCTGACTTCAACATGTAATATTTCATAAAATCTTAACAAGGACCTCACAAAACCAGTCATCAAACTTGAGTCACACCTGCGTGCACAGGTGAACACGTCACCGTTTACAGTCAACAGGTCGGCCTTATATTTAGAGTTCTAGTCTTAACCTTTAGCTTATAGCACATGCATGAAGTTGTAAATGAGCCTTTGAATCCTACTGACCACTGTAGTGCCTTCTGAACGATCTCGCCGCTTCACATCCGCTGATTTCCCCAAATCATATTAGCAGGAGGAGCGATACTGGCTGAAGTCCCGATATTTGAGCGTGAATTTGACGTCTCCATGTGTCCAGAGGGAGACTCCACGAATGAAACCCCTCTTCTCCTGGCTTAACTCAAGCAGTTGAGATTGATCAGAAGTAACGTGAGGATGGAGAGAGGCAGCCAGAGCCAGGTCGCCGCCAGGCGGGGAGCGTGACCTTTGCCCTGCGGGTCCTGGCAGGCTTTGGAGGTGTAGCCTGGCTTTGAATCCTCGGGGTTCCCTTCGAAATGGACCGGCAGGCAGTCGTCCCCCAGCATCTCGCAGGCCAGGATCAGGTGCTTGGTCTCCTCTCGGACGCTCTTGATGCCGCAGGTTCCGGGTTCGCTCCTCACCGTCACGAAGGTGAACGCCTTCTCGCTGATGCACAGGTTGTCCTTGTACGTCTTCCCCCCCTTGCCGGTGCACACCTCCCTCACCCTGTCCAGGTCGCCTGGGTTGAGGAAGGACTGCGTGGGTCTGCCGCAGCCAGTTTTGTCCTTGATGTAGTTCTTCCACTCCTCCCAGTCCAGAGAGGTCGGCGTCCCGGCGGGCAGGTGGCGCTGCAGGAAGGTTTTGTAGCCCTTGTTTGAGCGAGCGCGCTGGCAGGGGGCCTCGTTTCTGACGAAGGCGTGAGAGCCCAGCAACAGACAGTAGGAGACTGTGAAAAACAGCCCGGGGGCAAACATTCTCCACCGGCCCTGCAGGGCAACAGACAGGTTAGAGGAGGAGAAGAAGGTTCCACACCCTTCCACCACGGCCCGGAGCCGCTGAGCCAAGCACAGCCTCTAAAACATGGTCATATAAACAACCCAGGGAGGAGCAGCCAGGCACGTCCACAGCTGTTGGAGGCTTTATTTCTAACATGAAACCAGGAGAGGAAGTCAGTGACAGCTGTCTGGAGGCAGGACTTTCTTACCTTGGTTTAACAGAAGTGCAGCTCTTGTTTAAGGTCCCCGAGACCCAAATGAAACCTGGGATCTTTCTGCCGTTCAGTTCTGCTTCAGCATTGTACTTCCTGTGGGAGTGGCCTAAGCTGTGTGAGCATGTGTGTGTGTGTGTGTGTGTGTGTGTGTGTGTCTTGGCTCCACCCACACTATCCTGCTTTAGAGCAGCAACATGGCGACTCAGGATCCCATTACAGCCATGAATCCCAGCTAAAGGTCCCGGGAGCTTTTTTTGGACCCCGACAGTGCGTCCTGCTTCCACGTCTTTCCTTCACATGGTTTTTTCCCTCTTTCGCTTGTTTCTGCTTTGGAAATGAGCAGCCGGCAGGCCCGCTGACACCCTCCGTGCCTTCTTCATGCTCCGCAGGCATTTAGGTCACCGTCGATGAAGAGAGTCCACTGTTTTTGGCCGTTTGATTATTATCGCTGGAATGAGTGTGAAGTCCATCCAGGAATGGAAGTTATTCATCAACTGATGTGGCTGCCTCTGACCTTGACCAGCGTGCACTTTCTGATAAAATAGATTATGTTTTTATGGCTCTGTCACGATGAGCAAGAGTCTGGGGTCCAGGCCTTCCATCCCTCAACACTGAGGAACTTAAGCAATTATCTTGTCATTTAAAAAAATTCCAAGCATTTGTGAAAGCCAAAAGGGCTCATTTTAGTTAGAAAATAGTTTTGGTAGAAATAATCACTTAATTACCAAATCATTATCTAATTCAACTCCCATGCCTTTAATTTTCTTCATATCATCAGCTGCATTGGTTTGGATGAATCAAATACTTGTAAAAAGGATTCTGTATAAGATTTTTGATTTATTAGCATTGACCTGAGTCATTTTAAGGTCTTTTTGGCAGCTTCTACTGGAAGCCTATAAGAACCAAATACCCATAATCTTGCATGAAGAAATGATTTTAATAATGTGCATCCAGTATTTTAATAATGTGCACTGGTTGACAGGTTGTAGTGTATAGAATGTAGAAATTGTTGTGTATTGTGATACAAAACGTGTCAAACGTGTGTAATCAACAGAACAAAAAGGAAATGATAGCATAAATTAAGTGTGAACAACAAGTAAACCCTTTAAATGTTGATTACATTTTCAGTGTGCATGTCTTTCAAGGCAGGATGAAATTATAACAATAAAACCACAAAAAATAAATCAGAGCAAGTATTTACATGAAATCATTCATGACGTTTCAAGCATTGAGAGTCCAAGAAAAAGAAAACAGAAATAATTCAGACACAAGCTAAAAAATACATCTGATACCCAACGGCCAGCATTACTGAGTTTTCATTTTATAAGCAGATCAGGTGATTTGTCCTGTCACCAGATTCAGACATGAACTAATTCCTTTTTTAAAAGTGCGTTTCTGAGACGGCGGTGTGACGTCAGCTAGGGCTCAGTTGGAGGACGCGACGAGTGTTCTTTCTTTTCTCCTCCGGATGTCGCCTTCAGAGCCACGTCGTTTTTAGTCTCTTTAGTCTTCTCGGGTTCCTTCCCCCTGAAACATCAAACGAAAGAATTAATCTCTCTCACCCCCCGCTGCGCTGGTAATTCATGCGTGCGATGTAGTTTGCATTAGTGTCCAGCAGGGGGCAGTATTGGTTAAAGGACACAGGAAAGCGCTTACGTTTCAGGGGTTTAGCAGCAGATTAAATATACAAAAAATGTTAATACGTTACGTTAAAAATTTAGTACATGATGGGAAGAAAAGGTTTAACATGTTATAACCACTGGAGTGGTGTCGTGTGTATCCTATTTTGTGGCTAATTCGGAAGTAGAGGTTGGGTATTTAGCATTTATCTTGCGTGTTCTCATAATCTGATGAATTTTCCGCAAGGGTTAAACCTCTACAAGAACTGTTAAAGTGTCGCACAAGAGGACAGGTCACTGTGAATAGACAGAGGAAGTGAAAAGGACGTATTCAGGAATCTAAAATCTTAGAGGTCGAAGTTTTGGAGCGGTGACCTTGGCATGGCAGCTGGCTGATTATTGGACAGGACATCCCAGCTAGAGGTAGAGCTGTCACAGATCACAAAGCACAATCACACAGTGATAAGCAGAGAGGGTTTCGATTTCTCCTCGGCTAGATAGAGTTATAGTGGCAAATCGACATCACTGATCGGCACATTAAAGTCAGAGAGGTCTGAGGTCTCCATGACAACAGGACACACCATGAAGGGAGCCTCCTTTCTTAACTGTTGTGTACACAGAGGGGGATGTTCGCAGGTATGAGGGATGGAAACACATGTCAGAATCGGGTGTTAAACACGTGGCTGGTAGGACGACAGCCACCACACGATGGTTTTAATCATTTTTGAGGGAGAATACGAGGAAACAGCCGTGTTATTGCAGCAGAGGTCAGGGGATCCGATTATCGTCAGCGCTGATCTGGGATTGGTTTTGGTTCTGGAGGCGTTTTAATTAGAGACGAAAGGTCACAGACTGCAAATGCTGCACGTTTAGCACATCAGATGACGTGTTTGGGAAAAGATCTGCGCCTCAGATGATCAGAAGCTCGAACTTGTACTGAAACCACGCGAAGCACCTGTTTACCCCGACGGCTTCACGGCGGAGCAATGAGAAAAATCTGCAGAGACACGGAGATGTGCAATCAGCCCGGCCACAGGTCGGCCGGCACCGGCCACTTTAACCCGTCTGAACCCGGAGGTTGGCGGAGGCCGCCCTCCTTACCGGATGGTTTTCACGATGAAGCGGACGATCACCGCCAGTCCCACGCAGCCGCACATGGCTCCGATGACTATGGCCGTGACTTCGCCTGCCATGACGCGGGGGTTTTCACAAAGATCGTTAGGGTGACGTCGTCAGTCCGACGTTTAGCCCAGGAGGCTTTTAGACGCATACTCACCAGAAGAGAGCTCCTTCCACGACTCTGCAACACAGGTAGATACAACATTAATCAGGCGGTAGAATTCCTCTGCTCCTCGCTCAGGCTTGTGGAACGATCCTCTGAAGCTGCTGTCAGCAGTTAGGATTCAGTGTGGTCACCACACCAACTGACCTTTGACCCTCAGGGTCCCTCACTCAGGACAAGGATCTTTCCCCTTTCACGCCCCCCCCCCCCCCCCCCCCCCCCCCCCCCCCCCCATCGGTCCTCACTTACCAACAATACAGTTGGTGTTTCATTTGTGTAAATCCTCCTGTGTAGTAACCAGCCAACGAACTTCCTGCCCTCTAAAGACTCTGTTTCCTCAGACAAAGTCAGCGGTAATCCTCAATATTCCCACATTGCGCTCCACATTCCACCCGTGCTAATGACTAGCTCTGGATGGCCCGGCCACTCACTTGATGTTAAGAAGACGTTTGTTAGTGCCATAATCCAATAATGCTGCAATGCTGTTCGGCTTAGCGCTGCGGTGTATTTTAAAAAGCTTACGTCCATAGTTCAGAATCACAGTTACGACTCACATCAGTTAATAAACCAGCTAAGCCACCTGCCAGCAGATGGGAATGTTCGAGCTCCTCCATCCTCCTCTTGTGTCAGTCTTACCTGCAGAAAACGAGGTTAGGACGACTCTGTGGTTGAGCGGCTGTGTGGAGCGAAAATTATCCTGCAGCAGCATCTTGTCTGCGTCCGCAGATCTACTGGAGTAAAGCGTGGTCTCCATTTTCAGGAGCTGTGGGAAGAGCGGAAGGTTGGTCCACCTTGTAAAACGCAGCCCTTGTCCTAAAGAAAACGGCCGCTTGGCTCAGTCCCATTTGAGAGCTGAGGAGTGTCATTATATGAAATTGTGTGTTTGACCTGGGCCTTTGAGATTTGGACCCGCTCGTGGAAGAGCGTCCAGGTGACGCTCTGGTGGCAGGGCGGCGTGGTGAGGGAACCGTTGTAGCGGTAGTACCGCCGCAGATCCTTCGGTAGCAAAGACTGGATGTCAAACGCTGGGATGTTGACCTTCTGATCTGCCGACGAGAGACAAGAAACACCCAAATGTTCCCCTGGGATTTCACCTTTCGCTGGTTTTAAACTGTCTCCGTCTTACCTGCGTGTCTGACGCGGCTCAGGTAGTTCAGGATGCTGTCATACGCCGGGTTGCTCTCCTCACCTGTCTGGGGAACTAGTGGTAAGGCTTCAATGTTTATCACACTGCTAAATATGTTTATATATGCTGTATATATGCTTATAACGTTCTAATCTTATCTGTATTTATTTATTCTGTTTCTATACTTTGTATAGGTTGCTACTACAATTCAATTTCCTCACAGGGATTAATAAAGTACATCTTAATCTTAATCTTAAATCATAAAAGACATCTTATGATTGTCATTATTCTCGTTGTGCTGTTTCCTGCATTGTTTTATTACCACAATGAGAATGGCCAGGACGGCCAGGCCGTCCCTCTGGGTCATGGCGGCGGACATGTTGGGATAGAGCTCCGAGTTGTAGTGCACCAGGTGCAGCTGCAGAGGAGAAGATCGACATGACAACTGAAAGAGTGTGAGCACACGCACGATTGACACCTTCAGTAGAGACCTTTTGACTTGTCACACGGCATTTTTGCAGCCTGCTGAGCGCCGGTCTGATCAATAGTTGTTTATATTTGCATTTTCTCCCCCCACAATGCCATCGGCTGGTTTTAATCTGCTTAGAGTCCCGCTGTCAGGCCTTCCGCTTCCTCTCTTGCTCGTCCCCAGATGGTGTGTGCTGGCACACCTGCAGGCTGAGAAGGATTTACCTTCTGTCTCCTTCTGCAGATCTGTTAATTACAGCTCTGGAACCTGCAGCGCGCCGTTCAAAGGAAGCGCCACGTTCTCTCCTTCTTATTTCCATCTCGATCTCTTCCTGTTTTTTTCCAGTCTCACCACCTCACAGATATTGTCACTGCTGTTGCGCCACCAACAGATTCAAGCAGAAGCGCCTTTTTCTTCACTGCCAGAGACTTTTAGTCAGGTTAAAAAGTGCACGAGGTTCCGGTGGGCTGTGGTGTTTCCACACGGAACAAAAAGCGAGGAATGATGTGGTGGAACTTCGACGGCCACTCGGAGTTCTCAGAGTTTCGAAAGTTCCAGTGTTTGTGCGAGCACAAAGGAGGAAATCTGCGATTCAATGAGCCCCCACTGGGTTGAACCCAGACCAGCCGTAAAATCCTCAACGGCACTTCAACGCCGTCCAAAGTTCAACCCGGGGCGGCGTCCGGCTGCACACGCCCGTCACCATCTCTTTCCAAATATGTGAAATGTGCTGGGAGCTTCTGCAGCTTCCTGTGAGTGAAGGATCCTGATTGACAGGTGAACTGATGCATGAATGAGAAGGGAATTAACTTTTAATATTCCCACTCCTGTTAATGAGCAAAAACCGAAGATAGACAGGAAATATTCGACTTCAGATCAGATTGTTGGACTATTTTCAGTTTATTTTCACTTCAGAACCTTTTTAGATTGTAGCTGTGTAGCTCAGCCACGTCCTGCCTGACTTAAACGGGTCTGAAGGAGCATTTCTGGGCTGTTCCCAGTGTGTGTCTCCTCCTGGAACCCTTGATGTCTCAGCTGTGTTCCAACGCACCTCTGCATCTGCACTCAGCCCGTTGATGGTGTGCTCGCTGCCCCCGTGGCTCGGGCCCCCGCTCCCCCAGTGGAGGTGCATCTGCACTGCTGTGAAGAGCCACGGCAACCCCGACAGGCCCATCCAGTCTGGGAGCTCAACCACAGCTGACGGAGACAGAAACGAGACCTGAAACCCCCCGAAGTGCCGGCGTGGCGTGAAGGCAGCGCTGCCGGGTGACGAGCGAGGGTGAAGCAGCATAAACAGATGAGCCGCAGCGCTGCTGGGATACCTCCCAGAGAGCTCCCGGGAGCCATATTTACCTGTGTGTCCATTATTGTGGAGAGTGAAGGGCTTGTGTCCGTGCTGGTCGTAGCCCAGTGGGGTCAGAGGGGTCAGGCCGGGGTCAAATCTAGTCCGCGTGGTCGCCACGTCCACGGGGGACTGAGAGGAGCCGCCGCAGGCAGGGAAATGCTGCGACCACTCGGTCTGACCCACCAAGCCTTTCACAGGAGCAGAGACAGAAGCGATGAGGTCACCTGATCACACAGCCCACTGACTCTCAGCCATTCGGTGAAAAGACTCATTGATCTGCCTGATTATACGACACAATTGCTCCTCGGCCCGGCGCCGCAGCGTCGAGGTTCAGTAGAAAACGCTGAAAACGGAATATTAGAGGGCGTAAAATCCTGCACAAACGCTGCGATTTACAACCCTGCCTGAGTTACAATAACTCCACATAGAGAGTAGTTCAGCCACTAATTACATAGATTTTAATCCTATAAAATGATCAATAATACAATTATAGAGAATTAGCTTTTTTTAAAATGTCGTCCAAATGCATTTGACATTTAACCAAGTGTGTTTTACACTGATTACTGAGCTGCGTATAAAAATAAATATAAATGTTCTCATTTCCTCCAGCAAATAATCTGATTATCAGCACTACAATTCTATTTTCATAGCAATGTATTAGCAATTAAATTAATAATAATTGACTTGATAAAGAGGAATTTTATTGGAAGACTTAAAAAAAATCAACGCTTTAAAAGGAAGTATTGTAAATCTGCTAGAAATGTTGCAATCAGAGTTATATTCATTTAAAGCGAATGATTTATATTATCTGAATATCTAAAACCTGATTTATTAAAAATATCAAATGCTAAAAAATGTAGAAATGAAACACGTACATTTATTTGACAAAACAACAACTCCAAATATCAGCTCTACAAATAATTCGCCTGCACAAATTAATGCACGCGCACATGTAATTCTCAGAAATGTGCACGTTATTCACGTTTATAGAGGAACATTGAGAACCGGGAGCGAAATAAAAGCTGGTCCCGACAGTGTGATGGAGGAGAGAAAAGAATCTGAATTTCAATTGCAGGAATTCTTCACACGGCAGTGGCACAAGTGAGGCTGCACGACGGACAGGAGCCAACATGGGCGAATATGGAAGGATGCGGGCGGTTACACGTGCACGTGTGAACGTGTGCATGTGTGAACATGTGCATGTTGTGTGGTTGCGTTCCGGCGTAGCGACACCCCACATCTCCTGCTTCACTTTCACCTCTAGAATCTCGTCTCCCCGCTCTCTGCAGCAGAGCCCCCCCACCAACCTACTTCAAAAGTGCGGCCCGCAGTCCCACTATTGGTCGACCTGGTGCTCTCCATGGCAACCGGGGGCCGATATATTCAGGACTTCTCTGCCTGTTTTCCCTCTCGCTACAGCACGCTACCAGCTTGGAACAAAGACGGCAGAGAATGATGGAATCGTAAGAGGAGGTGATCCCCGCTACTCTTCCTTCTCACCCTGCGAGACAAAACCAGCATTCCACTCCAGCCGCGCTCAACTACCATCCCATGATGCAACGCGGCGCGCACGACGGACCCCCAGACACACAAACGCAAGCGCTCTTCCACAAAGACGGTGGTCTTTGAGGATCCAATGGTTGTCAGTGACACACTGGGGTTGCAGCACATTCCTGAACCACCTCACTGGTTCCATGATGCCACCTCGCTCCAGACACGGAGCCCACGGCCCCCTGTGGGCTCTCTATATGCACCCTGTGCTGGATCCCTCCGGAGTGGTGGTCCGGCCGCCTCATTCATTCCCACAATGACATTGTCCTCAGCATAGGCGGCCAGTGTGTGTCCGCAACACAATTAACACACGGATTATTGTGCGCTCCTAACAATACCAGGGCCGTTTGCTGTGCCTCTGCTCGCCACGTCCCGTCTCTTTCCAACCCCTCCCCATCCCCGTGCACCTGCCTTCCTCTCCGACCCTTCCTCTGTGTCTCCCACCCCTCCGTCCTCCTCATCAACGGTGTGATCACGGTGCTCATGCCAGCTTGTTGAACTGTAATTAATCCGGACGGAGAGGCAAGTCCAGGGAAACAGACTGAGGAGGGCTGGGAATGACGGGGAGAGGAAAGACACAAAACCCCGCTCGGCGTGCAGTTGCTTTTATCCCCCAATCAACCAGCACGACACAAAAACGAGGATTTGTAAAAAAAAGAACTTGTTTAGAAGACTTATTAACAACTTATGTGGTGTTTCAATCATAAGTGGGAACTCGACTTACCAGTGTATGTCCAGGGAATGTCCTCTGAAAAAGAATGTGACAAAAGAAGTTCTTAACTAAAAGGTTATTCTTGCATCTAAAAACAAGTTTACAGCATTTACATCTATAGGATTTACTGTACTCTATGACTGTAGTCTGTTCTATTACAGGTTATTATTCCAGGTTCAGCAGTGCTCCACTTCACACTAATACACCCCAACACTGCAGAACAAACATCTAAAGCAGATAAATGTCACATGATGCCGATTAGGACCTTACCGGCAGCAGAAGCAGCGCTCCACCGAACACACAGGAGCATTAGGGGGACAAAAAAGCCCAAAGCGTCCATGTTAGCTCTCCCTGCCCATAAATGAATAAATGTGGACAGAGGGATGAGAAGCAAGAGAGAGAGTGAATGAGAGACAGAGTGAGAGAGAGGGGGGCAGGGGGGGCAAGGGGGGGGGGGGACAAAGGGGCAAAAAAAGGAAGAGAACCAAACCTGCCACTGTTCTATTGGACAGACAGGGTCCACTCTGGACATCAATAGCATAGTGGTGAGAGACAGAGAGAGAAAGTTTGTCAAGAAAAGTGGACAAAGATTAGACAGATAACAGCAAAGAGAGGGACCAATGAGGGTCCAGGGAGAGGGTCCAGGGAGAGGGATAGGGACCAGTGAGCGGGTCCAGGGAGAGGGTCCAGGGAGAGGGTTCAGGGATATGGAGTGGTGAGAGGGTCCAGTGACCAGTGAGAGGGACCAGTGAGAGGGTCCAGTGAGGGTCCAGGGAGAGGGTCCAGGGAGAGGGATAGGGACCAGTGAGCGGGTCCAGGGAGAGGGTCCAGGGAGAGGGTCCAGGGATATGGAGTGGTGAGAGGGTCCAGTGACCAGTGAGAGGGACCAGTGAGAGGGTCCAGTGAGGGTCCAGGGAGAGGGTCCAGGGAGAGGGATAGGGACCAGTGAGCGGGTCCAGGGAGAGGGTCCAGGGAGAGGGTCCAGGGATATGGAGTGGTGAGAGGGTCCAGTGACCAGTGAGGGTCCAGGGAGAGGGTCCAGGGATAGGGTCCAGGGAGAGGGTCCAGGGATATGGAGTGGTGAGAGGGTCCAGTGACCAGTGAGAGGGACCAGTGAGAGGGTCCAGTGAGGGTCCAGGGAGAGGGTCCAGGGAGAGGGATAGGGACCAGTGAGCGGGTCCAGGGAGAGGGTCCAGGGAGAGGGTCCAGGGATATGGAGTGGTGAGAGGGTCCAGTGACCAGTGAGGGTCCAGGGAGAGGGTCCAGGGATAGGGTCCAGGGAGAGGGTCCAGGGATATGGAGTGGTGAGAGGGTCCAGTGACCAGTGAGGGTCCAGGGAGAGGGTCCAGGGATAGGGACCAGTGAGGGACCAGGGAGAGGGTCCAATGAGGGTCCAGGGAGAGGGTCCAGGGAGAGGGTCCAGGGATATGGAGTGGTGAGAGGGTCCAGTGACCAGTGAGGGTCCAGGGAGAGGGTCCAGGGATAGGGACCAGTGAGGGACCAGGGAGAGGGTCCAATAAGGGTCCAGTGAGAGGGTCCAGTGAGAGGGTCCATGGAAAGAGACCTAACACAGTGCAGCTGGGACCTGAAGGATAGGACTAGTCACTAGTGGAACTAAAAGAGGAAGAATAGAACTTTTAATAATTTTTGATAATTACCTGCTATATCAAACAATGTGCACATTGACCAGCATCTCAACTGTTATTATTACTGTTAATTCTATAAACCTTTATAAACCATTAGAATACTGACTTAGTGAGGACAGGATGTATGACAGCCATCATAACTTAACATTTCTGACAAAAAGACACTACAACATGTAAGAATTGTGCTCTTTTTTTCTTACAAAAAAAGCAGGTTGCTATTTTAAACAATACTAATGATATAATGTTTGTGTCCAATGAAATCACAGAAGAAGCATGTTAATATGTGATATTAAAGATAACCCACTAGAATGGTGTTGCCTAATTGCTTGTTACATCAATATAAGGAAAGATGAATGGAATCTAACACCTACAGATATACATTAAATTACAACTATTTTTTGTTATCATTACCGTTTGTTGTGACTCCTACTCTGGCCCCACCTCCTCCTGGGCAATCAGCTCAACCACCACCACCTGGGCCCTCTCCTGCAGCTGCACCCAATCCGTCCAAACGACTCTGCACCCATAAAAGGCCCCTATGCACTCAGGCCAGTGCTTGATCTTACTGATGTTTTTGGCAACACGTCCCGTGGACCCAGCATCTCTCCAGGCTCCCCAGCGACTCCCTGCGTCTCCCTGCGTCTTCCAGAGACTCCTCTGCAACCTTCCTAGCCCCTCTTCCTCTGACCTCTTCCTCTTCCCCTTCCTCGGACGGATTTCTCCTATCCTCTGGACACTTGGACTCTCCCACAGACTCTCGCCCCTGGATCTCGAACTTGGTTCGTCTGCCGCATCACGCACCTATAGTTTGTCTCGGCCTCTCTCATTTTGTTTCTTCCCTCCTGGTTTTTTTTTTGCTTCATTAAACCTTCAGAGTTTACTTTTTTAATTCCCGTGTCTGTCTGCCTTCTTTGGGGTTCCACCACACTTGACCGCCAGTCCTCTCGAGCGTAACAGAAAGATCAAGCCAAGATGAGTCAAGGTGGAACCCCGGGGCAGCCGGGCGACCCTAGGACCCCCCACGTTACCCTCCCCCCTCGAAAGAAGAGTGGAGGCCCACTCTGCCCAGCTCTCCTCCCTTCAGTCGGAGCTAACCAAGGCCTTCCCCACAATCCAGGGGGAGATTTCCGAGCTCCAGAGCTCCTCCCAGACCACCTCCAGTACCCTGTCCGCCCTCTCCAACCAGATGTCCGCCATGGCAACCGTTTTGGCTTCCATTATTCAGAAGCTAGGCAGCGACCCCGGTGGGGCTGCTCCATCAGAACCATCTCTCCCGCTTTCTCCCCGAGCCGAGCCCAACCTTGCCAGCCCCCGTGTGTTCGGCGGGGATTTCGACCTGGGCAAGGGGTTCCTCCACCAATGTGAGCTGCTCTTCCGCCATCAGCCCTCCAGATTTGTTTCCGACGAGGCCAAGGTTGGATTTATAACCTCCCTCCTGGCCGACAAGGCATTGAGCTGGGCCATAGCTGCCGTCGACCTGGACCCCCGCCTCTCCTCAGACTACAGCGCCTTTCGACAGGAGTTCAAGGCTGTGTTCGAGCACCCCACCTACGGTGAAGACGCCGCGAGTCGTCTGCTCGCTCTCCAGCAGGGGTCACGGTCAGTTGCGGAGTACACCCTTGAGTTCCGCATCCTGGCTGCAGAGAGCCACTGGGGCGAGACCGCGCTCCGTAGCGTCTATCGACGGGGCCTGAGTGAGGCAATCAAGGACCTGATTGTGAGAGACCGCCCCTCGTCACTCAACGAGCTGATCACCCTCTCGCTCCAGATGGATGAACGACTACGGGAGCGCCGCCAGGAGCGCGCCCAACGTGCGGGCGGTTCTACCCGCCAACTCTCCCACCGCACTTCCTCTGTCCCTGACTTCTCCCTTACCAGCACTGCCGCCCCGCCTCCTCACATCCTCTTGCAATCCCAGCTCACTCCTCCCGCAGAGTCGGAGAGGAACCCATGCAGATCGGCCGGTCCCGTCTCTCACGGCAGGAGCGGGAGCAAAGACTCCGAGACCAGTTGTGCCTGTACTGCGGAAACAACGGCCACTTCATCCAAGCCTGCCCCGTCCGACCAAAAGGGCCTGCTCACCAGTAGGGGGAGTACTGGTGAGCCGAGCTGTGATTCCCCAACCCACCGAGCAACACAACCGCCTCTTCCCCGCAACTCTCTCCTGGGATAAGGAGTCTATTCCGGTGAGTGTTCTCATTGACTCTGGGGCTGATGAGTCCCTGATGGACTTTTCTCTCGCGCGTCAAGCTGGCATTCCCCTGGTTCCTCTCGATCGCTCCCTGTCCTCCCAGGCGATCGATGGCCGCTCTCTGGGTAACATCACGCATCGCACCATCCCACTCACCCTAACACTCTCGGGTAATCACATAGAGAGTACACCTTTCCTGGTTTTGCACGCCCCCACCGCTCCACTCGTGTTAGGAAGACCGTGGTTGGAAAGGCACGACCCCCACATCTCATGGACTTCGGGTCGGATCCTGGGGTGGAGCGTGGCCTGTCACGCCAACTGCCTTCGCTCCGCCCCCTCTCCATCCAGTAATCCCAGGCCCGCGCTCACTCCCCCGGATCTCACTGGTGTTCCCCCTATCTACAATGATTTAGCCCCAGTGTTCAGTAAGGACAATGCTCTGTCCCTTCCCCCTCACCGGCCCTATGATTGCCCCATCGACCTCCTCCCCGGGGCTCCCTACCCCACGGGTCGACTTTACAATCTCTCCATCCCAGAGAAGGAGGTGATGCGCAACTACATCACTGAATCCCTTGCCTCTGGGATCATAAGACCATCGTCATCCCCCTTAGCTGCAGGTTTCTTCTTTGTAGCCAAGAAGGATGGCGGCCTGAGGCCCTGCATCGACTTCCGCAAACTTAACAACATCACCGTTAAGAACAAGTACCCTCTTCCCCTTATGAGTTCCACGTTCGAGCCTCTCACTCATGCCCGGGTGTTCACTAAGTTAGACCTCCGCAACGCTTACCACTTGGTGCGGATCAGGAAAGGGGACGAATGGAAGACCGCCTTCAACACACACCTCGGGCACTTCGAATACCTGGTCATGCCCTTCGGCCTCTCCAACGCCCCCGCCGTCTTCCAGGAGTTGGTCAACGATGTGCTCCGGGACATGATCAACGTCTTTGTGGTGGTCTACTTGGACGACATCTTGATCTTCTCCCGCACCATGGAGGAGCACCACCAGCATGTTCGCCTGGTCCTACAACGGCTTTTGGAGAACCGACTATTCATCAAAGCCGAGAAGTGCGTCTTCCACTCCGCCTCAGTGGGGTACCTCGGCTACATCGTGGAGGAGGGGCGGGTGCGCGCAGATCCGGCCAAGATCCAGGCTGTGGTGGAGTGGCCACGCCCCACCGACCGCACTCAGCTTCGCCGGTTCCTTGGGTTCGCCGGGTTCATCCGGCGGTTCATCAAAGGGTTCAGTCAAGTGGCTGCCCCTCTCTCCGCTCTCACCTCCACCTCACGCCCTTTCGCCTGGACACCGGAGGCTGAGACCGCCTTCTCGGCCCTCAAGGACAGGTTCACGACGGCTCCGGTGCTCGCCCATCCAGACCCCGCTCGGCAGTTCATCGTCGAGGTCGATGCTTCGGACGCGGGCATCGGGGCAGTCCTCTCCCAGCGGTCCGAGGCAGACCAGAAGATTCACCCATGTGCCTACTTTTCCCGCTGTTTTGATCCGGCTGAACGAAATTACGATGTGGGCAACAGGGAACTTCTGGCGGTCTATGGAGCCTTGGTGGAGTGGAGACACTGGCTGGAGGGAGCAAAGCACCCGTTCCTTGTGTGGTCGGACCATAAGAACTTGACCTATGTGAGAACGGCCAAGAGACTCAATCCCAGACAGGGCCGCTGGGCTCTCTTCTTCAGTCGGTTTGATTTCACCCTCACTTTCCGTCCTGGTTCCAAGAATATCCGGGCTGATGCCCTCTCCCGCCAGTTTCCGGAGGAATTCCCCGGCGTCCCCAGGGACCCTGACACCATCGTTCCCCCGGCCCGGGTCATAGGGGTCATCTCCTGGCCGATCGAGACGGCCGTCGAGCAAGCCCAGAGAGACGAGCCAGATCCTGGGAACGGGCCTCAGGGCCGAATGTTCGTGCCTTCCTCCGTCCGGCCGCAGGTGCTAGAGTGGGGCCACTCCAGTTGTTTCGCCTGCCATCCGGGCGTGCGTCGGACGGCGGAGTTTGTGCAGCGGCGCTTCTGGTGGCCCAACCTCCAAGAGGATGTTCGGGAGTTTGTGGGCGCCTGCACGGTCTGTGCCCGCAGCAAGGCCTCCCATCGCTCGCCAGCAGGCCTTCTGCACCCCCTTCCCGTCCCCAGTCGACCCTGGTCTCACGTAGCCCTGGATTTTGTGACGGGCCTCCCCGTCTCGCAGGGGAACGACACCATCCTGACCATTGTGGACCGCTTCTCCAAGGGGGTCCACTTTGTCGCCCTCCCCAAACTCCCTTCTGCTGCAGAAACAGCTGAACTCCTGGTCTCCCACGTGGTACGTCTCCATGGGATCCCCCTTGACGTGGTCTCTGACCGTGGCCCCCAATTCACTTCTAGGGTGTGGCAGGCCTTCTGCAAGGGGATTGGGGCCACGGTCAGCCTGTCCTCTGGGTACCACCCCCAGTCCAACGGACAAGCCGAACGGGCCAACCAGGCTTTGGAGGCGGCCCTGCGCTGCGTGACCACCAGCAATCCTGCCTCCTGGTCCAAGTTCCTGCCGTGGGTGGAATACTCCCTCAACGCCATGGAGAGCTCTGCTACTGGTATGTCCCCCTTTCAATGTTTCCTGGGCTACCAACCCCCTCTGTTCCCCCAGCAGGAGCTGGAGATCGCAGTGCCGTCTACCAGGGCCCATCTCCGCCGATGTAGGCGCATCTGGAAGACTGCCCGCAAAGCCATCTTGCGGGCCACTGAGCAGTCCCGGCGTTCGGCCAACCGGCGAAGGAGGCCGGCCCCTGCTTACCGGCCTGGCCAGAAGGTCTGGCTGTTGGCCCGGGACCTGCCCCTCCAGACCTCGCAGACTTCCTCCAGAAAGCTGAACCCCCGCTACATTGGTCCATACACCATCTGCAGCATCGTCAACCCCTCTGCAGTCCGTTTGGATCTCCCTGCCGCCCTCAAGGTCCACCCGGTCTTCCACGTCTCGCTCATTAAACCCTTCTCCACCAGCCCCCTGTCCCCTCCTGCTCCGACTCCACCTCCCCCACAGGTCCTGTCGGACGGAGAGCCGGTGTGGAGCGTTAACAAGCTGCTGGCGGTCCGCCGACGGGGAAGGGGCTTCCAGTACCTGGTGGATTGGGTGGGTTACGGCCCCGAAGACCGGAGCTGGGTGCCCCCATCCTATCTCGCTGACCCCTCCCTCCTCGAAGACTTCTACCGGGAGCACCCGGATGCTCCTGGGCGGTCGTCCGGTGCCTCCCGTAAGGGGGGGGTACTGTTGTGACTCCTACTCTGGCCCCACCTCCTCCTGGGCAATCAGCTCAACCACCACCACCTGGGCCCTCTCCTGCAGCTGCACCCAATCCGTCCAAACGACTCTGCACCCATAAAAGGCCCCTATGCACTCAGGCCAGTGCTTGATCTTACTGATGTTTTTGGCAACACGTCCCGTGGACCCAGCATCTCTCCAGGCTCCCCAGCGACTCCCTGCGTCTCCCTGCGTCTTCCAGAGACTCCTCTGCAACCTTCCTAGCCCCTCTTCCTCTGACCTCTTCCTCTTCCCCTTCCTCGGACGGATTTCTCCTATCCTCTGGACACTTGGACTCTCCCACAGACTCTCGCCCCTGGATCTCGAACTTGGTTCGTCTGCCGCATCACGCACCTATAGTTTGTCTCGGCCTCTCTCATTTTGTTTCTTCCCTCCTGGTTTTTTTTTTGCTTCATTAAACCTTCAGAGTTTACTTTTTTAATTCCCGTGTCTGTCTGCCTTCTTTGGGGTTCCACCACACTTGACCGCCAGTCCTCTCGAGCGTAACACCGTTATTATTATTAGTAGTAGTGGTGGTGGTATTTGCATTAATAACGTTGTTTGAAGGTAACGTGACAGCCAGCGTCTGTCTGTCAGCCAGCAAAGCAACTCGGAAAGTTATTTTAATGTAGTCTCCGAGTGCTTTAATGTGGTTTATGTAATATTTTCATGTTATTTTTACGGGGAGTAATGCTTTGTTAAATTTAACCGCTAGAGGGAGCACTCTCGCCATAAAATAGATAATTGGCTCTGAGTCATTCTTTCCGATTACACGGGTAATTTAATAAATTAGGAAAAGATAAAACTAGTAATATGTTTCTATAAATAGAAAGACACAGAGACTGATATTTTTAATCTGAGAGTGTAAAATATAGCCAGCAATATAGAATTAAGGGCTTAATATTATATAATATTTCCCATTGTTGTTCGGAAGGTTTTCTTCTTCTTTTTGTCGCCTAACTTGAGGGTTCTTTGGTGGAGATTGTGTCACACACGGGACAGCATAAACTTCAAATACGCAAAATAAATCGGCAAATGTTACATCACAGACAGACAGACAGGCAGGCAGACAGGCAGGCAGGCAGACAGACAGACAGACAGACAGATAGATGGGTGACGCTGCAGCCCATGTTCCTCCTCTTGTTCCTCCTCTTTCTCTCGGCTCTTGTGCACTTCACCGCTTAAACGTGAAGCGCTTCAGCCAAATTATGCAACAGTGATGCCGTTTGTCGGGATCTGATTGGCTGCTGGGCGCTCCACTCGGAGGGCGTGGTTTGAATCTTTCTGTTCGCCATTGGTGGAGGCTTCGCGAGGGGCGTGTCTCCGGATTTCATTCACAAATTTAGCAGCGCAGCGTCTCTCCCGCATGTGAACGTCCCTCTGTTTATGCCACCGAACACATGTTCCGTCTCCATAAATGTGAGCACGGGGCAGAACGCTGCAGCAAACTCCGCGATCGAGAATATTCTTCGGCCTTCATCCCAAATTGAATTGGCAGACCAGCAGCTCCATGAGTTCACCAGTCCGTTTCGGTGATTTATATTGGAGAAAGGAGAATTATAAATGTATTGATTAAAGGAATCTTTATCATAAAGGGAATCTTAATCGGCCCCAGGTTTCCAAATACTTACATAATTTAAAGTGAATAAGCATTTCTTCGTGTTCTTTTGCCAAAAGGGTTAAATGTGAGGGTGGGTGGGGTGGAAATGTGGCAGACAAGTGTCAGAAAGGACTCGACAGCATGTCAGTAGTTGCCACCCAGGTCTTCAGGTGAAACAGGATATGATCTGTGCATCAACAATGGCCAGTGTCTCTGTCACCCAAGATTTTTGTTGTCATCTGGTTCTCACCTGACGTGTTTGTGCATTACAGGTGAGTAGTAATATAATGGATAATTCATCTCTCATTATCAAACCAGCTTAAAGACCATTAGCTTTTTTTAAATTTGTTGTCTTGTCATTGGAAAATTGGATCATTTGGGACTTTTTCTTTAGCATTTAATATCGAAATCTCACAGCAATAAATAACATCATGCAGATATTTGCATCACCCTATTTATAATAAATAAGAATAATTAATTTGCCATTTTGGACCACTCTGATGCACTTGATGATGCACTTTGAATTAATTAATCTATAGGGCTAGGCTGAACATGGTCACTCCTATTGAATTCCCAACCAAGTCAATGCAAGAGGTGGGGTAATGTGAAGAGGATGGCGAGAAAAAAAAGGCAAAACCAAACAGAAACCAGGTGGGGGATGGTACCCGAGCTGGGAGGAAGCTGAGACGATGGAAATGATGGGGGTGGTCACAGAGACCTATGAACTTAGAGGAGGTGCGCTGGGTTCGTGTGTTGCACAGGAATGTCAGCGGGGGTGGAAAGCTACTTCTGTTGACCTGGTTGGTGCCTAAGTACACACAAACAGCAACCTTTCCAAGACACACATTCACCAAGGTTGAACATTATTGTGTTGTGAGACTAAAAAAGGGATTGACCTACTCACATGTTGTTGACAACCCCAAGGGGCCTTCTAGGGTCAAAGTCCGGTATTGTCAGTCAAACAAGGACGTATTCCTTGGACTGGGTTGAGGGGTCGGTTGGTGGAGTGTATGTTATATGTATGTACAGAGGGGGATGGGAGCAGCTACATACCAACGTGAAAGCAAGCTTACACCAGTTTCCCCCAGTCTCACCAGTCTCATGTTTGAGTTTGGTTTCTCACATTTCACATGTCACCTGTGGATAAGCATCTTTTAACCAGAGAAAAATGGTCGTCTTTGGATTTGATGCCTCTGCGGTTAATCTGCACATTTAGTGTTATTATTCTCTTCACGTTTCAGGGGAGGGTCAGAGGGTTTGCACTTGCCATTAACCTAATGGTAGAGGTGACTACCTGGCCATAAATTATGGACCCAGAAACTGACCTTCGTGTGTGTCGCGCTCATGCTTTTCATTTTGATGCATAAGAGAGTGTTTCAACCAAAGACAGTAGCATGAAGTATTTTTTAAATAAATGTATTTATTTGACCTTTAATACCCGCTGCTGAACCAAGAGGATTTCTCTCAAGGGCGGAATGCAGCACAGTTTGTTACAGGCAAACAGCTTCATCAGACAGGAACACAGAGGACTCACATCTGATAATGATGCTGCAACTATCCGAGGGCCGTTTCTAATTTAACTCATGTTAATATTTCACAAATATGTCCAGATCATCACAGAGGAGTCACCAACGCGTTTAGAGAGAAATGTTTTTGTCCCAATTCATTATTCCTATTTATTTTATATTGCATAAATTTGCACATCCAGTATATGAGACGAGCTGATATTATTTAGAGAGCTGAGTTGCGTAAGGTTTTCTTATTTTATTGCGTTTTGTTTGGTGGAGGCGGGAGCTCGGTCGTAGGGAACATATGCCTCCATGGCACGTACGCCGCGTGCGTGCGTGCGTGTGTTTACACCCGCTCCTGTAGTAAGGCAGCCTGGTCCGACTCCGTACACACGAGCGACACATGAGTGGGCGTGGCCGTGAGTGCCCCGACCGCCGTCCAATCAGCGCCTTCCAAAGCGACCACTGGCTGGACGCGTCGGCCAATGGCGCGCGCCACCGGGGTCACGGCGACCAATGGAATGCGCTGAAAAGCTGGGCACGTGGATTCCCGCACATGTTGCTGCTCGTAAACTGTCTCGAGAAGGGGCTCGCGCAGTTACAGGCGCATGAACGGCCGGGTGGAGCGCGTGAAAGAGTCGCTTCTGGCCCCACGGATGCTGCTCCCGCTACGGACCTTATTCTGAAACGGCCGCCTCCTAAACCGCTCTTTTTTATACTTTCGGACAGCTTCGCTCTCAACCGCACGCCACCGACGGTGAGTATTTTAGACGTTTTATTGAAATTGTTTCCCAAAGTTGAGCTGGCACGTCGGAATTTCCTGCCCGCCTCATCCCGCACGCGCCCCGCTTCGTTAAATACCCGTGTTTTATCGGTCGCCGTTCATTCCAAATCCACGCGTTTCGGTTCATAATTGATTCCAGGACCGCTCGTGTCGCTAGAAAACTGAACTGTTGTTTCTGTTCAACATCCTGACTACCGATGTTTGAAATATCCTTGTAATACAAATTCCAAATGGAGCTCCGTGGCTCCTTAGTGAGCGGTGAGGGCACCTTTTAGGGCCGACACACCTGGGCAGCCTGGTGCTCCCGTCGGCACCTGTCAGCACCGTCCATCGCCTCCAGACACATGTGCCATCACTTTCCCGTCTGATCTTCCCCACCTCCTCGTCCTCATCCCAGCCATCACGGGCTGTGGAATGTACTGGGAAAGAACCATTGGAAGCACATGTTGGGCCTTTTTTTTTATTGCAGTTTTGTTGACTTGCACAAATGAATGCCCGGAGGGGAAGGAAACGATCCGACACAAATAACAGATTTTGGACAGGACAATCAAACTGGTGTGTGCAAATATCCACACAGAGACTTTGTGGAGACTCAGTTGATGGTTCCTTCTCTGATTTTGTCTGTGCGGGCACTGGTATGGTTCAAAAATCTATTTGGGAGTGTTCCGGTTCTGGCACGATGAGGGGTGTGTGTGTGTGTGTGTGTGTGTGTGTGTGTGTGTGTGTGTGTGTTCCTGTTTATCCACTAATTTCCCCCTGTGTGTGCTGGCTGGATCAGTGACCAGGTAGATTACACAGACAGTGCAAAAAAGAGCAATTTGAGAAAGGCACGTGGTCGAAAAAAAGATAAAAAATGTAGGCAAGTGAGGAGGAGGTGGAGGAAGAGCAGGCCTGCTCCGTAGAAGAGGAAAGGAAGCGAGGCAGCCAGGCTAGTGTGCATAACGAACAGGATAAGCTGAGAGGCATACAGAAACGCAGCCGTACAGGAAGGAGAGTGGTTTGTGTGTATATCCAAGGGGGGGTGGAGAGGCAGCCTGAGACGGGGAGGAGGGGCTAGAGAGATCGAGAGAGCACCAGAGGCAGTCGGCAGAGAGAGAGAGGCTGCTATTCTGATTTCACTAGACTACAAGCTCCCATCCCCCTCACGTTCTGCTCCTCTCTCCAGTCTCCAATCTCCTCAATGAGAGCCAGACATGCACTACCATTGTGTGCCTACTGCCTACCCCCAGTCCCGCTCTGCACCATGTTAAACTGGGGCACTGCCATACCCACCATTTTGAATAAATGGGTCTGATAGCGTGGTGGGGGAAATGTGAGTTTATTAACTGCGGAGGGGTTCTTTGGAGAGATTTTATTGACACAGCCACCCACTCTCGTCTGTCAGTTTGCAATATTGGGTCAGTGACAGCTCAAAGCATGCTGCTGTTGAGGCTCCTTGTTTCTCATCACCTTCCTCTTACACCCCGACAGAAATGCAGTCCCAGGGCAGCACTTCCTCTCAGCCCTCCTTCGATTCCCTGAGCTCCAGCGACAGCCTCCTGTTCAGCGACTCCGAGCAGGCGGAAGACGACGCAGATGTCTTCCTGACAGACGGCTCTTCCTCTGTCATCATCGGCGGCATTGGCAGGGCTGCAGCCAAGGGAGACAAAAATCTGGAGAGCCCCAGGTCTCAGTGGACCTGCGACAGCTTCACGGACAAAGAGGAAGAGGAAGAGTCGTATCCGTCGGGCACGGGCAGGAAGGCGGCTCACGCAAGCTTGGACAATAACACGAGGCCGGCTCCCAAATCTCAGGGAGACCTGCTTTTTGCTCAGAAAGTAAGAAACTGTGGAGAAACCAGCGTTGACAGAATATCTACCTCAAAGTGTATCTCAACCTCTGGGTTAATTGACCTTTTCTCCGCCTCCTTCCATCAGTGTGCTGAGCTACAGGGTTTTGTCAGGCCCTTGCTGGAGCTGCTGAATGGACTGAAGACGGGACGATTCGACCGAGGTAAGCATCGCTCCGACTGCAGGGCAGCAGTTAAATTTGCCGATGCTGAACATGGATTATATCATCTCAGCAGCCTCGCTCCTTTGTGCGGTATTGACCACATCCAAAGTGCGGCAGCACATTCGGGGCCGCTGATGTTTTTACGCTGACTCGTCAGCTCCCGATAGTTTACTCATACGGCAAAGTGAAAGTAGTGGACACGTGCGCGTCAGAGACGAAGGCTCTTGCCTTGTGTTTGCGTTATTTTTGTCCCGCAGACTTGCAATGCAAATGCTGATCGTGCTGTCACGTTTCTGATTGACAGGTCTGAGTAGCTTCCAGCAGAGCGTTGCCATGGATCGAATCCAGAGGATCGTCGGGGTTTTGCAAAGACCTAACAGCGGGTGAGTTATCATTGGCACGGGGGAACCCTCCCACCTCTGCTAATGATGTTGACCATATTTCATAAGCTTGGTTACATTTTAACATAAGGGAGATATTGTTTCATCACTGTCATTTAGAGGGTCGTCTGTATGCAGCGTCATGACGCTCCAATTATTTCTCTGTAGAATAGAATTGCTCCATCTGACTTTTATTGCTCTCATTTGCAGGGAGAAGTACCTGAACACTCTGCTCCAGGTGGAGGTCATGCTTAAACTTTGGTTTCCACATATCCGTGCGCAGCCTGTGTCGGCATCTTCCAGCATCACTGCCTTCACTGCTCGCTCCCTCCAAGATTCCTCGGGTTCCATCCCGCCACACAAGCACAGAGATCAGCTACATATTCCAGTAAAGGTGAGCTCACTTGTGCGCCATCGTTAGACACTTTTGGTGTGTCCTATATTCACTTCGTTTAGAAATAAACCGTGTTTTCCTTTTCTAGAAGCGTAGACTCAGCTGGACGGGCACGGAGTCCCCCACGCCTTCCCCTGTTCTCTACAAGTGCCCTCGTCTCAGTTCAGAGGAGAGGGGAGAGCTTCGTGGAACGGAGGGACGCGCGCCACCATCGCTGGATTCTGAAGCGAGCCAAGCTTCACCAGATGTGGCCGGCAACAGCCAGCGAAATCAGGACACACGCAGAAGGGACAATGGTGCAGGGGAACTCGGCACTCTGTCAAAATACAAAGCAGGTCACAGCTCTGAGCCAAACCTCACATGGGTTCATATCGCCCCCATCCTGTCTCCGAGGAAGGCCTGCCCTTCACATGAGGGCGCTGTGGTGGCAGGTAGCAGCGAGAGTCACCCCATGGCTGCAGCGCCCCACCTCAGCAGGCGGGGCAGTCCAGCTACCCAAGACAGCTCCGTCTCTTCGACCACACCCAACAGGCACCCAAAAGCCCCGAAGAAGCCGACCCGGTGCCAAAGCCAGCCTGCCGCTGGACACCAGAGCGAGAGCAACGAGACCTTTCGGGGTCAAAACCAATCTCACGCCACACCCAAGCCTTTGCCCGGGGGGTGCTCCGCCTCCTTAGAGACCTGAGGCGCCGCGCCGGGCAAAGTGCCGGCAGCCTCGCTTTGTTACGCCACCTGATTTAGAGCTGCTGCGGCAGGAAGGAGGAAAGAGGCTGACGGCCTTTGATCAGAGATGCATGAAAGACAGGAAGAACAAATTGTAGGGACATCATCCACAACCCCCCCCCACACACACACACCAAGGCCACAACAAGACCAAAATTAGAAGTGACTTCGAATCAAAGGGCAGCGAGTTGGGATGAATCGAGTTGTAATTGGTGAACACAATTACATGCTGTAGTATAATCGAATCAAATGCACAAGAGTGGGGGGGGTAAGAGACTTTACAACCTTACAGGCTGTTTACAGATTCAGTCCTGAAGCGATGTGCTGTGTTGAAGAACATCCAAACCCCAGTTTCTCCTCAACGATGAAGAGCGAATATTGGAGACGTTCGAAGCTGTGTGACATGCACATATTAGACGAGATGATGAACATTTCAGAGGTTGCGTGCGATGGCGAAGCAATTCTAATCACGCTTCTAGTCATTTGTAGATAGAAATGAGAGAACTGGCTTGAAGTGGAAACCGAAGGGACTGAACTTTAGTCACTGGTGATGGGAGGAACTCAGAAGGCAGCGTTGTGCCGTACGAGTGATGTGAGAGTCATCAGCCGTGGAAGATCGACGTCATCGTTTCGAGAATGTAACCCAGGAACTGTTTGGGCCGGCGTCGGGACGAGTGACATCGGAAATCACAATCACTAGAGCTGCGACGTCGTGGGTCACGTGTTTCCGCCCGATCTCAACCTGACGGCAAACAGGAAATTCAAGGGAAGACCAGCTGGAGGTTCAATAAAACAGGGACCACTCCTCCACCAGTGACTCTCCAGTCCCACTGTTAATTTATTCATGTGTAGGTTGGACACTGCATTTATTTATTGTTTGTATTTATTTATTGGGCAGCTGAGTTAGCGCCTGCTGTGCGCTAGCATAGCTCGGCCATCAGTTTGGAAATGCTGTTGACAGTTTATTTAATGTGGAGACAAAAGGAAGCGAAATCTGATTGGATTATCGGACTACTGTGCCTTTTACCAAATAGGATGTGTTCAGCATTTGGTGCTCTCAGTGCATTCATACTGCGTTTTTGAATGTTGCGTTGTGAAAAACAAACGAACCCCAACACATTCAGTCAGGAAAGCCCACACGTAGTCTTGCTCCAGCTCTTCACGCTCCAACACGCAGCGTTCATTGACCCACAATCACGTCGGCGCTGGTGATCTGACTTCAGATCATAACCAAGATAATCCCACCGGCCTAATTCTCCAACACACACTCACAGCACGGGCGACTTGCTTTGTCTCGTTCTGTTATTTTATCCTTTTATCCTGTTTTTGAGCAAATTAACAAACGGTTTGAACCACATTGACAGCTGGCGCCCTTAAAAGAAACTTGAAAATGTATAAATGGACGGGAGGAACTCTTTATTTGCACCACATTGCACTGCTGCTATTATCTGAATTCCAGTTGTTATTTACAGTCGATGTCCAATGGGGGGGGGGGGGCTCACTGCATTCGTCTGAATTTCACGGCACTGCAATCATATTGTAAATATTTTTTAATCCGCTACGGGCGGCTCTTTTTTACGACCCAGAGACGGAGGGGAAGTTCATGTACCAAACTCTTGGAAAAGCACCACGTGTGAACACAGAGCCATCGGCGGCCTCCTCGTCACCGCCTCTGTCTGCGGGGGGGCGAGTGGACGAACCTTCAGATCCGGTGTCGCGCTGTCTGACCCAGCAGGTGTTCCGGTACGGCCCGCGAGACACTGATCCCCCCGGTGGGGGGGTCCTCCTCCACCCGGCTCCCACCTTTTTTACAGTTGTGGTGTGACAGAGAAACTGATTGCACTTATTTTTTCATCGTTCTGTCTTGCGTGTTTTTTACTGCTCGTCGGTCTGTGACGACACGTCTTTGTTTGTTTTAGCTGCCTTGAACTGTAAAAGCTGACAGTAGTCCCCCCCCCCCCCTCCCCTCCCCTCCCCCCTCCACTGCACTTGTCTGCCCTTGCTCATTCTCCTTCATCTCCCTCAATCCCGTTAGTATCGTTTCTCTCTCAACTCTGTCCCCTTCAGCTCCCCCCCCCCCCCATAATGCTCTGCCTACTTGCTCTCAACAACAAACAGTAATTTTAATAAACAACATTTTTCTTGGAGAAAGTAAAGCGTGCCTGTCTGTTTTTAAGCTTTCATTCATTTTGATTTGGACTTTTTGGGGGGGTAAAAGCTCTCACTGAACAGATGTGCAAGTCGACGGGGTGCAGATTTGCAAACTGCACATTTTTGACTTGTTAGTGTGTGGCGGGGGGGCAGTCAGGGGGCGGGGGGTGATGAAGAGAATCAGGCTGGCGTGCAGGAGGGGCAGCAGGGTGTGACTCCACAGGCCTGATAATCTGACCGGCAGTAGTGTGTGTGTGTGGGGGGGGGGGGGAGTTGATCCTGCAACCAGCTGCTTCTATAGAGTGTAAGTGCACATAACACACGTACGCGTGTGTGTGTGGGGGGGGGGGGGGGTGTTTATTCATCAGGTCCAGAGAAAATATGCAGTAGTGCCACAATTCTGTCCCCCCATGAGTGAAATCTGCAGGTTCACGCCCTTAAAAGGGAAGGTTAATGTCTGACCTTGGTCACCGGACCAGAAAAAGGGTCCTTCAAGGGTCCTTTTAATCAGGGATCCCCTTTTAAAGGCTGGGTTCTTTTCTTTGATTTTAAAAATGTTCTATAGGTTAAATCAAACCTTTTTCGGCCGAGATTTTAAGCAATAAATTCATAAATACTTACTTCTGTTTAACTCCAGAGAATAAACATTTCATGATGTCATAATCTGCAGTTAAAATCTGAAGCCCCTGATATGAAACCTTAAAGAGGACGAGCCATCCCCCATTTTGTGTCCACTCCATCACCGCACTCGTGCACATGTGCGCCGAGGGGCAGGAGAGTAGTGAATTTGGGGAGGGTGTGGTCTGATTCCTCCTCGCTCAGACGGGATGAAATCACCCGTGCCACATACGCACAGTTCTAATAACACCCCGGCGCGTCCGTGCCACTCCCCTGCGCATGCTCTGACGCACCGGTTTCGTGATGGGCCCATCTCTGACACACTGACTGCGCTGCGTTACAACAACAGAAGCCCTCCCCCCTCCCTCCCTCTGTCTCCCTCGGCCCCCCCTTGTATCCATGCAGTTTTTAGCAGCCCTTGCCCGGATCCCCCATCTCTTCTGCCCCCTCCTCCCTCCTCGGGAGGATGGAAATGAGGATGAGGGGCAAGAGGAAAACAACATCACACTGAAGAGGATGACGCGTGGAGGGGCAGTTAGTTTTAAGAAGAGGGGGATCCATGTTTTTCCTCTTGATGTGCCTATGCTGACATTTCTCTTCACCTCCTCCAACCACGTGCGCTCAGTTTCCTGCTCCTTCACGTTTAAGACAAAGTTTCCGCTCGGCTAATTGGGAATAGTATCCCCATTGTCCTGACTTTGTCAGGCGCTGTCCAAAAAAAGCATGTGTCCGTTTAATCCAGCATGTGTGCGCGCGACAATCGGATTGCACGTAATTAACTTACCGCCCCTCCGAGTCCTCGCCGCGCGGGCTTTAATTGCGGCTCCACTTCCTTCATTTGCCCTGACAGGTTGGTGATTTGAGGCTGTCTGCTGGGTGGCTCTGGGAGCGCGGACGGGACCGACACAATGAGGTAGTTATTCACTTATTCCAGCCTCCCCTCCCCCCATAACTCTCCCAGTCAAACTCACGTGAGGTGAGGCTGCGCTGTGACTTTACACACACACACACACACACACACACACGCACACACACACACACGCTCTTACTCACGCACCTCAGGGGGTTTTGGAACCAACTAGTGCCAAAACAGCCTGGATGCTCATTAAAACGGCCCTTTGATGCAATCAGGGCTACTACTGAGCAGCCTTGGTGGCAGAATGCTGGAGAGGTGCAGGATGACCTCCATCGGGGGTCCCTGCGACCGAAGGGGGGGGGGGGGGGGTAAACAAGGAGCCACAAGGACTTTGTTCTCAAGGACGCACGTGCTTGTAACTCCTGACATTGTGCGTGATATTTGGGACACACCCGAGCCACAGGCGAATAACATCCTTATCTGTTTCTTTGGCCTGAATGTGCTCTCGGTGGGGGGGGGGGGACGCTACTCCACTGTTGTTCAGGAGCACCATAGAGAGGAAACACCATGTGTATGGGCTGAGCTACTGAAGGGGTTCTGAATGAGAGAGCACATGCAAGATTACACTCTTGCTGGACAACTGGGGATTTGGTATCTGCACGTGCGCTCTGATACCGATACGCACGTCGAGGCCCCGGCAGCTCATGTGTGAAGTCCCGGGAGATTTTTATCTTCCGAGGTGATTTACTGTCCCTGTCAGATACAGTGAAAAAAAAAACAAAGTAAAATCTGGGTCGACGTGATTAAATATAACATAACCAAACACTTGATGAATCAAAAAGCTGGTTGATGGAACGAGGGGAACATCCAGAGTCATAAATTATGCAATTACGTAATATTAATAGCAGTGCGACAGCACACACAAACGTTCTCGGCTGAAGTCGCAGCGTCCAACGCGTTTAACAAATGAAAGGGGACACTTGAGACGGCCGTGATTGTTTGGAATTCGCTCGTATGCTCATTTGTCCAACGTTTCGTACATTAATCCCCTCAAGGCGGCCATGATGCTGCTTTACTGTGCATGTGTTTGTTTGTGTTCAACAGACCAGCGAAAAACACAGGGGGAGTACAGGCACGTGTGTGTGTGTGTGTGTGTGTGTGTGTGTGTGTGTGTGTGTGTGTGTGTGTGCTGGGCTGGTACAGCGAAGTGATGGTATTGTTACATTATGTGCTGAGGTGTCATTACATAATAGAGCTGGTATTGGGGGTGGGGGGCGTGCATGTGAGGTACCAACGTGGAGTTCAGGGTGTGAATCTGAATGAGCGTGTGTTTGCAGCCCCGTGTTTATGAGAACGCTTAATAGGAATTGATTCTGAAAGCTGTGAGGGTTGCTGTGTATTCTCCTCCCGTCTGAGCCGTCGTCTGTGATATTGGGATATTTTGATATTTTCAAGCACATTTTAAACAGTATCGATGTTATATGTGCTGCTGTGTTTATGTTATTATGCAGTGCTAGACGTTCAGTTTACTCACACATACACACATGCACAAGATTTTAGAATTTAGAAAGGATTTGGTAAACATGATGATAAAATAGAAGATTCAAAGTAATCTTTAAAACAAGCAGGTCAATAATCTACCTATATAATAGATGTTTCTACACCTTAAAGCTTCGACCTTTGTCTTTTCCCCCCAGTATAGGTTTTAAGGATTTGAAGACAGAGTTGCTTCTTTTTCTTTTTGTCAAATAAGCCACAAAAAGGCCACAGGGGAAAGTGGATCCCAACATACACAAAGAGGCTTGGTGTGCTGGAAAAAGCTCACATTTCACAACATCACAATCCTTTATACTGTGGCGTTAAGTGATAGGTTTGAATTGAGCAGCTCTGCTCCCCCTGGGCAGTGAGCCGAGGTGTCGTAATCTGTGCGCATCAGTTTCAGACATATTTGGGCTACAGCAGCAGGTAAACAAGTGAAAAACAGCACCTCAAATGTACATTAGGATGGCTGTGTAATCAATGGATGATGATGGTGATGGTGATGGTGATGATGATGATGATGGCGAGGATGATGATGGCAAGGATGCACATGCACTAGGAACAGGATCTGCGCCACTCTGCGACATGCGCTAACACGCTAGCATTTGTTTTGTTTTCACCTGGTAAATAAATGATGACGCGCGGTGGTGGAATAAGTATTCTGCCCTTTTACTCATGTGAAAGTAGCGCAAGTACAGCGATGCAAAAGTTCTATATTACAAGTTAGAGTCCTACATCAACACCCCTCACTCTGTAAAGTGCAGGAGGCATCTACACTTCTGGTGAGATCAACTTCACCCACAGTAAAAAGACCATAGAATGAAAAAAATAATATAACAAGGTAAGTTATTGAAAACAAGACACTTGAATTTCTCTGCCTCTGCAAACAGTTACAATTTCTATGGCTTGTAAAGATTATTTAACTGTATTTATAGTCCATTTTTTCATGTGTTGCTCTAATTTGAGGCTTCAAATGGAAGACAGGGTTATAAACTTAAGAGCACATCTAACACTTCCAAAGCGTCTCTTTGGGATAATTTTGCCAGCCAGGAGGAGGCTCGGTATAGTGTTGGCAATTCCATCCCAAGCAGCAGTCGTCTTTATTAACTCCAATATCCTGTTTGAACAAACAGGACAAAATTGATCAATGTGGAGTCATATAAAGCATCGAAAGCACCCCCCAAACCAAAACATTTAATGATAATTTGCAGTTTAATAAATATAGATTATATATTTAATGTTTTGCTCGCTATTGGTCCATCCCATGATGAGGTCATGAGGTCATTTGGCAACTTCTGGGAGCGTCAGTAGCGACTTTCCTTATGGAGGAGATTTCATTTGGGTCGATCGTATGTCTGAGGAGGCAGGTTGTCTTCTAACTCATGAGGTAGCAATATTGTGACACCAAGGGTCCGGAAAGCAGCCCTGAACACGCTTTACGTGTTTTTGCATGATATCCATGAACTCCTGTGTTGTTAATAAAAGAGAAAAGAAATGTCCCCTTTGTCATTGTGTCGAATACGGAACTTTTTGGGTGCATGACTGCATGATCTTTTCTTCCTCTTCTACATTCGGGTGAAGGGGGAAAGATCGTGTCAGGGCAACCCTGACACGATGTCTGGCAAATGATCTGCTGATTGAATACAGTTCAACCCGGCAACGATTTACTGTAAATGGCACTGGAGCACAGTGAGTCAAAAGATGGAGTGGTGGATTGTTGGGGGAGGTGGGGGCTGTGGGGGCTGTGGGGGGGTGATGGCAGACTGGTAAAGCCTCAGGCACTGGTTTGCGTTCGTGCTCACGCTACTACAAATGCACTCCGATGACCCACATCACGCAACATTGGAGAAAAAAAAATTAAGGGAGGCTCTTAACATAGTTAGCATAGGAAATCCCCCTTCCACCACAAAGGCACTGGTTTAAAGACTACTTTGGATTAGTGAGTGAGTTTTAATTGAATTGCATTTCCTGCAATAACTGGGATAAAAAGCGGTTTATTAACATCCAGTGAAATGTATTTTTCCAGAACTAATTCAAATGAATTTTCACCCATAACTTGGCCAACAAATCTGTTTATTAACATTATTTATAGGGTGTTTCGCCCAAAGCAAAGGGTGACTTCGCATTACACACAGAATGAGACCTGTTATTCTAAGTACAAACTGAAATAAAAGCCATTTTCTATGCCTCCTGATCTCCCCAGGGTGTCTAAACATGTAAATATATTTTTTACAAAAATACATGTGTTGTGTTGGATAATGTTTAGTCTTTTGTTTAAATTAAAGACAGTATATCAACTATAAAAGAATACACTATAGCAAAATCTACTCGTTCCAAGTAGAGCATGCAGTTCTTCCTATTGTTGCTAGGTGGCGACAACGAGCAATTACGTTTCTGTCCGGAAAGAGGTCACGAGGAAGAAACAGTTACCATTTCCTCTTCCGGGTTTTAGATTAGCAACGTTGTCTGCACGGCGTAACTAGAAAGAAAGTTTTGTAAAAACAACAATCAGGCTGAGTGGATTAAGTTTGAACACAATAATTTTTGTTTGACGTCTTGAGCATTGGTAGCCAGACAAAAGAATAAGCAGAATCTAAAGGTTTGTATGCTTAGAAGGCCACACGTTTCCCGAATGCTTGTAGCTCGTTGATTGCGGTATGCTAAGAAAATTAGCGGGCAGTATAAAGATTAAACTAGGCACCGTGGTCAAGGGGAATGCTATTGTAATTTAAAACACTATACTGTTCGGGGTTGCAAGTTTTACGTTCTCGGTGTTATGTGGGACTACGCAGCTATTTTGGACACATAGTGATTTATATTGTTTGTGAAGTTTCTGGGATTCTGATGCTTCTGACTGTGAATGAGAGCGGGCTTCAGCCATGGAATGGTGCTCTGGAAAATGTGAAGAATTGGAACCATCATATATCATATGTCTTTTGACTCTTTGAGGTTTGGACTATGTCGCTGAATAAACGGGAGGTGGAGGAGTTAAAACCATGGGTGGAGCGTACTGTAAAGAAGGTGCTGGGATTCTCAGAGCCAACGGTGGTAACAGCAGCTTTGCACTGTGTTGGCAAGGGCCTGGACAAACGGAAGACTATAGGTAAATATGAACAACCCAAGACTCGAGTGTTAGCCTGTCACAAGTGCTTCTGTGAATGGGAAATGTGTTCGTAAATATAGTCCTTGGTTTTATTCAGTCTTATTTGTTATCTTTCTTGCCCACACATCCTCAGTATCTTTAACATTCGTGACAAGTCTGGTGTAATCCCAAGGAGATCATCTTGAGTTCGTGCATATGTAAAAAGGGGGTTTTACTAAGCAGGGAATCAAAACCAAGCTTCATTAAACAGTTTAATTGTGGTTTTATGTTGAGTAATCTAGTTGGCAGCACACAATTATTCTTTGTTTTTTTCTAAAACTTTGAAATGTTTTTATTGTGACACTGGCAACAAGTCTGAACATTTCTGTCTTTAAAGACCAGCTGCGTCCTTTTCTCGATGACTCTGCTGGAGGGTTTGTCGAGCGTCTTTTTGAAGCCGTCGAGGAAAGCCGCAGTTCCCGTAGCAACAAAGATGGAGGAGAAAGGATCCGTAAGAGAGACCTTAAGGTAAGCATTTGTATGCCACTGAAAACTCAATATAAAGATAAGGTAAATTATGGGTTAACTGTAGCCTCTTGTCAGGAAAGTGTTGCTTATAATGATCGATTATAATGAGTGAATAGAAATGCTTAATGTAATTGTGTGTTTCTGTTTGTCTGACTGGTTTTTAGGATGCTTTTGGTGAAGAAACTGAAACTGTTACCATGCGAGAAGCTCGGGGGCCAGGAGATGGAGTCACTGCCAAGAAGAAACGGGTCCCTCATTTTGAGGAAGTGGACGAGCCCGAGGTCATACCCGGACCCCCAACAGAGAGCCCCGGCATGCTCACCAAACTGCAGGCATGGGATAATATCTGTTTTTGTTTCTGTGATGAACATTCTACAGCTACTAATATGTTCTTTCTGTCACCAGATTAAACAGATGATGGAGGCTGCCACAAAACAGATAGAAGAGAGGAAGAAACAACTGACCTTTTCTTCTTCGGTGACGTCTCCCTCAATAATTGTTAAATGTCAACATTTCCAGGGTGTTTATTTAAGTAACAAATATCCTTTTCCTTGTCGGACCGGCGGCTGCCTTCTCCAACACAATAGTCCCAAACCGGTGGAGCTGCAGGCGGTGCCTCTTCCATCGCCCCCTCCAAGGCCGCCAGCTTCATGAATGACGCCATCGAGAAGGCCCGCAAGGCTGCGGAGCTGCAGGCCCGCATACAGTCCCAGTTATCCATGAAACCCGGCATCCTCGGAGCTTTGGGAAACACTGGGCCTCACAACCTCGTGGCGCTAGCTAATCTACATGCTATGGGAATTGCCCCCCCGTAAGTAACGTCTCAGTAGAAAGAACTTTTAAGGGAACGACAGTAAACACGGTGTTTTCAATTTAAGCGTTTTTAATAGGAAAGTCGAAGCCAAAGAGGTGACCAAGCCAACGCCTCTTATTCTGGATGACAAGGGAAGAACTGTAGATGCCACTGGCAAAGAAATTGAGCTGACACACCGCATGCCCACACTGAAAGGTACCCTGACCTCATTCAACCTGCGTTCTTGTTCCGGTGACGACGGCGTTTCACACCTGTGCCCATCTGCGTCCCTGTAGCGAACATTCGTGCTGTAAAAAGAGAGCAGTTCCGTCAGCAGCTGAAGGAGAAACCGGGGGAAGACTTGGAATCCACGTCCTACTTCGACAACCGCGTGACTCTCAATCAAGCCCAGCGTCCTCGCAAAGGCTTCAAATTCCACGAGCAGGGGCGCTTTGAGAAGATCGCCCAGAGAATTAGAACCAAGGTTGTGTTATCCCCGTGATATGATGTTACCTCAGTTGACTGAATCTTCTGCTACAAAGGAACTTTTTATTCATGGATTCTGGTGTCAAACAGGCTCAGCTCGAGAGGTTACAGAATGAGATTTCCCAGGCAGCCAAGAAGACTGGCATCCACGCGTCGACAAAGCTGGCGCTGATCGCTCCGAAGAAGGAAATCGAAGATGGTGAAATTCCCAACGTGGAGTGGTGGGACTCCTTCATCCTACCGTCATACATTAACTTGTAAGAAAATACACGGAAGCCCTTCACTTCTATACCTGTATTACCACTTATTGCCCTTAATGGGTGGCTATTGTCCTACTTTATCACAATTTATAGTGGGTCACATGTGGAAAACTTACTTGTGGATAAAACCCTAAATATTTAAAACATTTTGACTTACATAGGTAGCAATTGTTTTGATTCAATGCATTCTGGGACCTGGCAAATATTGAGTCTCAGCCTAGGAGAAAAAGACAAGAAAAAGATTTAAAAAAAATAATGTGCAGATTATAAAAAGATGTGGCCGAGACTGGATTGATCGTTGAGTGATTACCCAGAATGCACTGCGACATTAACAACAATATGACGTAAAATCATCACATTTTTATGAAAAGGTAGCCTATTATTTTTCAAGTTCACTTTTATTTACAGCTGAAACAGATGTTTATCATAAAGAGCTTATGAATCGGGGAGAGCTGTTTCTCGCTTTCAACATTTTAATTTTCTCTTTTATAGAGCAGAAACAAATTTCGATGAGGTGGAGTTATTTGGTGTGACCAACCTGGTGGAGCACCCTGCACAAATTAGACCTCCTGGTGAGTCAACGTTAAATCTTTATGATCAGGGTGCCTACAAACCACATCGTACTCGAAAGGTAACGAGATTATTTACGACTGTTGTAGTTGACACGAATAAACAAGTAACGCTGGGAGTTTACCTGACGAAGAAGGAACAGAAGAAACTGAGAAGACAAACGCGAAGAGAGGCACAAAAAGAAGTACAGGAGAAAGTCCGTTTGGGGCTGATGCCTCCACCAGAACCTAAAGGTATCCCCGGATGAAGGATTTGCCATTAATTACGCCATGGTCGCCATTTTAGATGGACGTAACCGATGTTTGCTTGTCTCCTCCAGTGCGTATCTCCAATCTGATGAGAGTGTTGGGGACAGAGGCCGTTCAGGACCCCACCAAGGTGGAGGCTCACGTCAGAGCGCAGATGGCCAAGAGACAGAAGTAAGAATCCGACTCCCTCCGTCTTTCTGTCCCCTCCTCGCGTCCTGCGCTGATCTGAGACCTGGCCTGTAGCTCTCAACCTTCCTGTCCTCCGTTCACAGGGCTCACGAGGAAGCCAACGCAGCCCGCAAGCTCACAGCAGAGCAAAGGAAAGAGAAGAAGGTGAAGAAGATAAAGGAGGACCTCTCTGACGGCGTGCACATTGCCGTGTACAGGTGTGTGATGGTGGAAAGGGCGCAGGAAACAGGAAGTGAAGCCTGCCTGGTTCAAACAAATCCCGTTTCCTCATACAGGATTCGCAACCTGCAGAATCCGGCTAAGAAGTTTAAGGTGGAGGCCAACGCGAACCAGCTGTACCTGTCAGGAACGGTGGTTTTGCATAAAGATGTCAACCTAGTCGTGGTGGAGGGAGGTAGGCCTCAACCTTTATGGACTAGACCTTTGTGTTCCAGGAAACATCATAGCTTAAATAAATCTGCTGACTACATCTATGGTCAGAAACAACTGAAAACTATGAAGGGGACGAGGAGAAGCTTTTATATATGCTAAAAAAAAAAAACCAGTTTAGATGATACCATTGTAGATTTCACTAACCAGTCTTACCTGTCTACCCTTACTAATCCTGTGATGCACAACTTATAGATTCGTTTATACGCTCCCAATTTTTTAGGGCCCAAATCTCAGAAAAAGTTCAAGAGGCTGATGCTGCACCGAATCGAATGGGTGGAACACAGCAGTAAAAGAGACGGTAAGACCCCCCCCGCACGCCGCAGCCTTGTGCCAAGTGTTGTACCTCTGTGTTGTTTGATGGATGCTTTTACCTGCTCCCAGATCCAGATAATGACGATGACACGAAGAGGAACAACAAATGCTGGTTGGTTTGGGAGGTGAGACAAACGTCTGCTTTTGCTACGTCCTGCTGCTCTTCACAGTCCCGCTAACACGGATTGCGTTTTCACCTACTAGCAATGATAAAAGCTGTCATTTGTTCTCCAGGGGACAGCTAAAGAACGTAGTTATGGGGATATGAAATTCAAGCAGTGTCCCACGGAGAGTATGGCCCGAGAACACTTCAAGAAGCACGGCACAGAACACTACTGGGACCTGGCTCTCAGCCTGAGCGTACTGGAAACCTCAGATGACTGAAACCCGCTTGGGACCGCGACGCTGCTCCCACCCACTTCGTGACAGCCGATATTCCCATACTGCTGCCTTTGACCGGGCACAGAAACGCGTTTCACCAATAGACTGGAGTGTAAAAGTGGCTAAACAATAAACCTGTGTGGGTTTGTGCAAGATTAAGGGACAGACTGTGTGTGTAACTGTGTGTTCCTGCACCTGGCCCTGGGTTTGGCTGTTCAGTCAATGTGACTGACTTTACTGTGATGGAGATCTTCTTTTATTGCCTCCCCCTCCAAACATGTCATGTGGGAAACCCACTAATAATTAGCGAACCTGCCATCTTAAGCCAAACATGTCCAATAAACCTGTAATTGTAGAACACTGGTAAATGACTGTTGTAATTGCAGGTGGATTTTTTTCTCAAGCAACTTCTTGTTTGGAGTCTAGTTTTATTTGCTCATCATTAGCTAACGTTACGGTTTCCGCCTTAAATAAACAAGTCAACCGATTTGTGTGGTTTATTTCACTTTGCTCCGCGTTGGTGACCATGAGGGAGCCGTGCGGGGTTCTGCCCGTGCGTCCCATGACTTGCATTTAGCCGCCGCGGCCGTTTTGTTGGAGCCGAACACGGAGGCGTGTTTCCGAGCTGCTCGGCAGCTTCTTCCGACCAGACGCAGCAGAATCGGCACAGAGCAGCAAAGATGGCGGCCGGTTCTGGGGCTGCGAGCGCTCATGGAGCCCGGAGCTCCAGCGCTGCTCTCGAAGCGTCTCTGGACCGGCGATTTCAGGGAGTATCCAACACTATGGAGTCGATACAAGGACTTTCGACGTGGTGCATTGAAAATAAGAAGCACCACGGCCTGATCGTCCGCTCCTGGATGAAGTGGCTCAAGAAATGTAAGTAGCTCGCTGCACAGCTCGCAAGCTAGCTCACCTAAGCTAATTGTAGCGCATTTCTGAGTTGACGACAAAAACAGGTAGCTTTTCGTCCAGGGTAGAACAAATTTGGGATATTCATTTCGTCAAATGCAACGAACCATTTCAAGTTACAGTACAAACTGGCGTCAATATTTGTCACCACCTGATGCTAGGTATGCTAGGTTGCTGCTGGCTAAGCTAACGCTGTTTATAGTTGGGCCTCTTGGGGCTCATGGTTGAGCGAACTGCTGATTCTGGCTTTGTTTTTCGCCGATATCATTTATAGTTTGATACGTGGAATGTAGTTTCACGTTCAACTGTAAATACTCAAGCGAGTTTGTAATGTTGGGAGTTAGGAAGTGAGAAGCGACCTGAAGTAGCGAGTAGTGTTGGACAATAACGCCAAATTATCCAGCTCTCATTTAATTCGCTCCCCCTTTTCTTACACATCTATACGTGCTTATTACAGTTTGGATGGATAATAAACTGAGAATGTGGCCAAAAACAATTGAGAACGCCACATTGTGCATTATGATATTGGTTAAACGAGGAATTGATGTGAATCTTAATGAATGGATACAATTAAATGTTTGGCTCCTCATTTAAGCCTTCAGGTTCATATTGTGGGTGCAGGAATTCCCTATATGCCCCTTGGTTTGTCCCTATTCGTAAAACTACTGCAGACGCACCCGTTTTTAACAATTCTTTACTTCGATCTATTGATTTCCGTGATTGGTTCATCTTTTGCCACACTGGGCAGTCGCAGGACTGGCGGGACTAAAACCGATGCTGACAGCACACGCTCGAGAACAGCTGCCCTGTGTGGGAGCCAAAGGGAGCAGGGCCAAGTAGCTACTGGTCAGGTTGAATATCAGCTTTTCACTTCCTCCGATTGACCTTGTGATACAGCGGAAAGGTCGGGTTCAGATGGACGGGACTTAAACAGGTAATCCAGCGACTGTAACTTGGGGCTAATTGGCTTTGTTGCGTGTGTGAAGGTGTCGGAGATGGTGCTGAGGCTGTTGAGCGCAATTCCACGTTTCAGAATCCAGAACGCAATTCTGCATGATTGCAGATGCGGCCGAGATTTTCCGGTGCTGTTTTGTTGTTTGGTTCTCGTCTTTTCTCCGCCTGCGTGAAAGTGACGATTGAAGTGTCCTGTACGACAGAGCAGCAGCGGTTTTAGCTGGTTTCTTCTTCTTTTTCTTCTGTCTGGGTTCATTTCACCACAGTAATTTGACATCAGCCGCTGTTTCATCCGATGTGTGTGTGTAATGTGGTTTAAGTGTGTGTATCACAACACTGCGACTGTAAAAATGTGAGTTGTGAGGCTGTTAACAGGAAGACAGACGTGGGTTCAGATTAACTACATTTTACAGCCTCAAAAACACGATAAAATGGGAAAAAAATGCTTAAAATTGTGGCCGGATGTGTACAAATGTAGGAAGATGTCGGTCAGCTTCATCAAACACGGTCGCTAATCTAAGAGCTAACAACTTTATCCTCATATTCTTCTTCACCTTCAAAAAGGAGAGGACGTTTATTTAACCTAAAATCACGTCAGGCCGCTGACCAGGTTGATATTAATCTAAATTTATTCGCGGATCATGATAACGCAACTTAAATCGCCGTCCTTGTTCTGCTAATTCCGTCAGCAGAGACTCCAAATTTCATATTGTAATATTCACAACATCATGCTACAATAGTACAAGAAATACCTTCATAAAGTGTCGCGCAAGTCCTGCTCTGGCTTCCTTAAAGAACATCAAATGATCTCAAAACCTTCAGGTTTGTGCTTCGTTGTGAGCTTTAAGGTTTTTGTGTCACCAGGAGTGAAAAGTGTGTGGAGATAAAAGATGAAACCTCCCTCCGAGCTGAGGGAGGAACCGTGTGGTTAGGATATATCGACGGTTGCTATCTTCACTGCTCGTGCTCTGCTGTTCGTGCGGACGTGAACGTGCCTAAAAGCTCTTCACAGACCGCGGAGGTCGACATCACGAGTCGGTTTCAAGCCACTTTTGCGGCTTTCGTTTATTCCCATTCTCCTATTTTGATGCCTGTGACGCAGGTCCGTAAAGTTCTTTTTACCGTCAGGCACAGCTGCGGACGCCCCGAGGTCCTTTCCTCCAACAGCTGCTGGTCTTCCTGCTCCTTTCACGCACGTTGCTTGGAAACGAAAGAGCCGTGTCTCGTGTTCTCGCTGCTGTCCTCTGCACGGGTGTAACGGAGCGCACGCCACTCTGCTCTTCTTCCAGCCGACAACAACCACCGCCTGAACCTCTTCTACCTTGCCAACGACGTGATACAGAACTGCAAGAGAAAGAACGCCGTCATCTTCCGTTCCGCCTTTGCAGACGTCCTTCCCAACGCCGCTCAGTTCATCAGGTGAGCTCGAGGGGTGTGGAGGGAATGAGGTCATTGAAGGTCACTGTCAACGCCGCCCGTCCTGATCGGGATGGCGCTCGTCTGCTGCCGATGCTGAAATGAGGTCGTTTGGTTTGTCAGGGATGGGAAGGTGCGCAAGTCGGTGGAGAGAATCTTTACGATCTGGGAGGAGAGGAGCGTGTATCCCGAGGAGGTCATCGCTCAGTTCAAAGCTGGCATGAACAAAAAAGAGAAGGAGAAGCCCAAAGAGAAGGTTAAAGAGGCCACCGCAGCAAAGGGTTGGTTCACTTTTGACCTTTTCTCTGAAGAAATCGCATCAAATGATTTTTCTGGTCACAAATTCATACTGAAAGTTCTGTGATTGAATTCCTCTGAACTTTTCAGCTCCTGGCAACACGAAAGCTGCCCTCAAGAACAAGATTGTTGCAGAGTTCACAGTAAGTCGGGCTTCTGTGTGTATGTGTGTGTGTGTGTGCGTGCTTTCCTATTTCAGCCTGGACCACCTGTCGTTGCTGTGTGTGTGTGTGTGCGTGCTTTCCTATTTCAGCCTGGACCACCTGTCGTTGCTGTGTGTGTGTGTGTGCGTGCTTTCCTATTTCAGCCTGGACCACCTGTCGTTGCTGTGTGTGTGTGTGCGTGCTTTCCTATTTCAGCCTGGACCACCTGTCGTTGCTGTGTGTGTGTGTGTGTGTGTGCGTGCTTTCCTATTTCAGCCTGGACCACCTGTCGTTGCTGTGTTTGTCTTCCAGCCTCAGTCCCTCCTGGAGCAGCTGACCAGATACAAGCAGACAGCTGCAGAAGAGGAGCTGAGGGAGAAGCAGCTGGGGGCTCTGAGGGTGGATCTGTGCAGCCCCGAAGCTCTGAAGCGACTGAAAGGTCAGGTTGTCTGGTCATGACCTCCCCTGTTGCACCACCTCCAACGTTGTTGTTGTTGTTCAGGACAATGGTGCTTTTTGCCACATCTTCCTCTTTTCCTCCTTCCCTCTGTTGATTTGTTCCTGTTCCTGTTCCTGCCAGTTAATATATCTAAACGTCTAAATGTTTATCTGACCTGCTGGGCCACTTTCTTCTCCGCTGATTCAAGATCCAAGATGTACTTTATTTACTTTATTCATCCCCGTAGGGAACTTGAATTGTAGGAGCAGCCTAACGTGGATTAATGTAACTGTAGACTAGGTTTTGTATTTACAAAGTATAGAAACAGAATAAATAAATACAAATAAGATTAGAACATTATAAGCATATATACAGCATATATATAATATATATATACATAATATAATATATACATATTATAAGCATTATAAGCATATGTACATAAATATAGAATAAAATAGAAATAAAATTACAACATGAACATTACACAATTATTGTTTTGTGGGTTTGGATGAGTTATAGAGTTTAATGGCGGACGGCAGGAAGGACTTCCTGTAGCGTTCCTTAGAGCAGCGAGGCTGCAGGAGTCTGTTGCTGAAGCTGCTCCTCAGTTTGTCCACTGTGTTATGGAGGGGGGGGGGGACTGTCCATGATCAGTTTCAACACCATCCTGTCCCTCACCACCTCATCCAAGTTATCAAGTCTACAGCCAACAACAGACCTGCCTTTTTAATGAGTTTGTTGAGTCTGTTAGCATCCTTAGCTTCAATGCCTGCACCCCAGCACACTGCAGCACAGAAGATGGTGCTAGCCATGACAGACTGGTAGAACATGTGGAGCATCCTGCTGCAAACACTGAAGGACCTGAGTCTCCTGAGGAAATAGAGTCTGCTCATGGCCTTCTTGTAAACAGCATCGGTGTTTGTGGACCACTCCAGTTTATTGTCCAGCTGAACGCCCGGGAACCTGTAAGATGGGACTAGTTCCACATCTTTCCCACTAATGCAGACTGGGGAGGGAGGAGACTTGCTTTTACTGAAATCCACCACCATCTCCTTCGTCTTGGTCACGTTGAGCTGCAGAAGGTTCTCCCTGCTCCACCTAACAAAACTCTCCACAAGGTCCCTGTATTCGTCCTCTTGTCCATTCTCCACACAGCCGACTATGACATCCGAGTACTTCTGGAGATGACATGTCTCAGAGTGGTACTGGAAGTCAGCTGTGTAGGTGGTGAACAGAAAGGGGGAGAGCACAGTTCCTTGGGGAGCTCCTGTGTTGCTCATCAGGGGGTCGGACACACAGCTCCGCAGTCTCACAAACTGTGGTCGACCTGTCAGGTAGTCCTCGATCCAAGAAACAAGGGGAGCATCCATCTGCATGTTCTCCAACTTAGCCCTCATCAGTCTTGGCTGGATGGTGTTGAAGGCAGAAGAGAAGTCGAAGAACATGACTGTGGTGTTTAGTCTGTCCCAGGAGGAGTAAGCCCTCTGCAGCAGGTATATTACCATGTCATCAACCCCCACCTTGGGCTGATAGGCAAACTGCAGAGGGTCCTGAAAGGGGCTCACCAGAGGTCTGAGGTGTGACAGCACCAGCCGCTCCATGACCTTATGCTTGTGCATGTCCTGATGCGTAAACACATGAAAACGTGCAACATTTTGCCGACGTTTTGTTGTTTTTGGGTTCTTCTACAGACAAGGCGGAAGGGAATAAGTTTGCCAAGGATTTTGAGGAGAACAGTCAGAAGCTGCAGGAGTTTGTCGGCTTCCTGGAGAAGGAGTTAAAGTCTGGGCCTCCTCTGATCGATGCTCTGGGCAACGCAGACATTTTTTACGAGATGCAGTACAAAGAGGTGAAGATCGTGGCTAACGTGAGTGTCTCGTTGCTCGTTAGTGGTTTTGCCTTCGCTGTGGCTTCTGTCTCATCTGCCGACCTCTCCTCTCCCAGGCCTACAATGCGTTTGCCAATCGCGTGGCCAGTCTCAAAAGGAAACTGGATTCTCTGAAGTCTACTCTACCTGGACCTGAGGACTCGCCCATCCCCTCACCCTCTGAAGACGCCCCCTCTCCCACTGGCTCAGATTCGCCCTTCCTCGTGCTGGGGCCCAGCAGGGCCCAGGTGGATCCAGAACTAGACGGTAAAGCCATGGATGATGGAGACGGGCCCATTGACAACAGGGACACGGAGGACATGGACATGTCTGAGGAAGAGGCCGATGTTGCTGCAGCAGAGGGTTGGTGCCGACAACAATGGAGCCAACTCCTCCCACCGGGCCGTAAACGCTGTCCGGTTGGGATTCCCAATTTTAAAAACCTGTCTTTTAACTGTGACTTTGGCAGATGACGAGAAAGAAAAAAATTCCAATGCTGGTGAGAAGACGGCCAAGCCAGGCGCAGCATCGAAGACGCCCAGCACGCCCACCAAACCCGCCAAGAGTAATCCTGCCCCGAGTGCTCCAGGGGGGGTCAACCTGGAGAAGGTGGACCTGGGAAAGATCAGCTCCATTCTGAGCTCCCTCACATCCGCCATGAAGAATACAGGTAGAAATAGAAGAAGTGTAGCTGCGGGAGTGTCCCTCGTTTCCGTGGAGATAGCAAAGTGTCTGCTTGTCTGAATCTGTGCAGCCAGCCCAGCTCAACCGCCTACAGGAGCAACCACCTCTTCTGGGCCGTCGGCGTCCGCCAAAGCCGCTCCCTCCAGCCCTGCGCTGGCGAGCATCCTGTCCCGTGTTGACATCACACCTGAGGGCATCCTCAATGCTCTCTCTAAAGCAAACACACCCGGTGAGCGACACACACACACGCCACTTTGTTACGTTTGTGACTCGATGCCGCCGGATCGAGTAACGTCTCCGTCTCGCTTCAGGTTTGTCCTCCCTTCTGCAAAACGTGACCAACGCCTCTGCTCCTCACGCCCGAAGCTCCCCAGAGTCATCAGGGGTCAAAGTTCTTCTCAGTCCAACCAACCCAAAAGCTCGACCCGCTTTGGTTAACAACTGTAGCCGAGATTCCAGGGAAAGGGAGGAAGACAGACAGCTCTCGCCGCCGCCGCCTCCTCCTCCTCTCGCACCCCCCTCTCATCCCTCAGCTTCTTCTTTCTCTCCCCCCAGCCTGGAATCAAAAATCAATAGTTTCTTGCAGGGCAATCCAAACTTTGGTCTTACTCTAGGTGATGACAGTCCCGACGGCGTGGATGGGACGCCAGTCAGAGACGAGGCCGCTGGCACCCCCACCCAAGACGAGATCATGGACACCCCCGGGAGTTTACCAGAGTCAAGAGGAGCCTCCCTGTCCCCCACAGCCTACCGCAATGACCCGTGGGACGCTGTGATCACGCCATCTGAGAGCAATAGTAACGGAGAGTTTGCGGGCTCCTCCTCGCGGTACGCAGCTGGGAATAAGAGCGGCAGCAAACTAAAAGACGAGAGCGCCACGCACGTGAAGAAGCACGTCCCCTCGTCCCCGGGCGCTGACATGAAAGGGAGGAAAGACGGGCAGCACAACCTGCTGGGGATGGTTGGGGTCGGCAGCAGAGCCGGAGAAAAGAGGGCGTTTGCGGGGGCCCGTAAGGCCTCCGATGATGGGGGTCAGCGGGAGAAAGCGGGGGAGAGGAGGAAGGAGGCCGCGGGCGAGGAGGACGGCCGGTACCATCGCATCGAGACGCTGGTGTCGCCCTGCACCGAAGGAGCGCCCATCCAAACTCTCGGCTACTCCAACCGTCCGCTCGCTGGAGAGCGAATCAAGACAGTCGAGAGCATTCGCGTGATTGGAAGAGGCTCTCGGCGAGAGGGGGGGTCAGTCGGGCGGCCGGGGGGAGTGATGTGGTACGAAGAGGAGGAATACATGGAAGCTCAGCCTCTTTCCCCCCACGCTCGCCCGCCTCCTCTGGGCATCAGCCAGGGAGGCCCAAAGGACAGCGCGCCCCCGATGCCCCCACCTCCGCCCATCCTCCTTCCACACCTCCACCCTCCCCCGCCCCTTCCACCCCCCCCAGGTCACTTCCAGATGCCATATCACACGGAGGGCATGCCTCCATCCCTCCGCCTTCAACACCCTCCCACGTCCCCTTGCTTCGGCACTCCTCCCCCAATCCCTCGACCCCCTCCGCCACCCATGTCACAGCTCCCTCCACCTACTCACCCGGCTGTACCTTCTGCAGTCATGGTGGGGGGCGTCTTGGTCCCCGTCGATCACCCCTCTTCCCTCCCCCCCCCAATGCGGCCTGATGCTATGGACAGAGGTGGGGTGGGGCACCGAGGAGGCAAAGCTGGCCCTCTGCCTCTCATGTCCTCATTGCTAGGTGAGCCCCCTAAGATGCCCCGTCCTGGCACAGTCAAAGAGCATTATATGCCCCGCCATGCAGCCCCCCTGCACCGTCCAGGTGCCCCCACTGTCCCTCTCCCCTTACTGGGAAGAGTAAAAGAGCCCCTTCAACCACCTCTGGTCCCTCCCTCCCCCACATCCTCCACCACGTCTCCCTCCACACCCAACTCCCCTGCAGTCGACGCCATCTCCTCCCGCCTCACGGCCCCTCCTCTCCTCAACCCCCCCACCAGTCCTCCAAGTCAGCCTCACAACCAGGCCTCCGGGCCGGTTCCCCTCCTCGACTTACCCAGCCGGCCGCCCATCCTCTCGCTGCCCATGTCCCAGAGACCCATGCTGCGGGGCCGACCCCCCTCCCAGCAACACAACCGAGATCACCCCCGCGGTGGGATGCGTGGAGGCAAGCGGTCCGGCCCTCCGTTTGCCGGCGGTCCCTTCCCTTCGCACAAGAGACCCTACCTGCCGCCACGCTACTGAAGCGGCCGCCGCTATCAGGCCGAACGAGAAGAGCAAACACCCCGCACTGCAGTGCTGAGTGTGTTTTAGCCCTGCTGGTATGAGCCCAGAAGTCTTTATTCTGTTAATTAGCTGAAATTAAACGATAAGTTGTGTGTAAATAGCTGATTAAATCTCCTTGCTTCAGCTCAGCAGCCCGACAGTCACCTTATGCTGCTCAGTGCAGCGGCCGCGTTGCTCAGCTACGTAGTGCAGAATGTTGTGATAACCTTCAAACTATGAGTCTGTTACTGACAGATGCATTCATGAGCTGTGGCCATAGAAGGAAGCCACTGCTAGTTAACCAGCGAGAGGAGGAAGCTACAAGAGTTTTGGGGGGGTTATTAGAAATAAAACGGTAGTTTGACAATATGGAAACTAAGTTTATTTGCATTTGTGTTGACTAACAGCATCATTCACACTTCTAGCTCGTAAATGTGAATCATCCGGAACATTTTCAGTTTAGTCTTGTAGAAAAGCCAGATGACATATTTCTAGTTTCCAGAATGATGAAGTATTCCAGGTCTGTATTTTCCATTGAACTGAAGAGTGCAGTGTTTCCAGAACTAATCTCCTAATCCACAAGTGTATATGTGTGTGTTTCCTTTTGAAGTCAAGAGATTTATGTGCAGAAGAGGGTAAAAATTAGTCCCCCCCCCCCCAGTGTTGTACATAGTATTTTTCTCTTACTCTACCTTTTTTCCTTACTTTCATCTCTCCCACTGTAAATCTCCAATTATGTAAATATAAAATTTAAGACGATTCAGCTTTTTGTTTTCCCATTTCCAGCTCTCGTTTCTGTTAACGAGGACAGTGACGGTCGCACCCCCGACCCGTCTTTACTGACGAGGCCTCGCGTGAGCTTTAGCCCCTGAGGAATTCTCCAGTCGCACCTTTTTGCCCTCTGGTTTTTGAAATGACCACCGAAGAGGCTGTTGAAGATATTCTGTGTTTTTAAGTTTAGACTGAAGATCTGGGGAGTGTGATGGCGCATGGTCTTGTACCATGGACTTGAATAAAATGCACAATATCAGATGGGGGGGGGGGGGTTGGGTCACTCTGACTTGAATTGCGCCCTTTTCATTCACACTATTCTCGGCTGCAGACACACTTCATCTTCCCTTTGCTGATAGATTTTTTTTTGTTAAGATTGAATGGGCAGATTTTCTTCAGAGCAGCACAGTAACCATCGAATCCTTAGGATAGCTTTGAAATGGGTTGTCGTTTTGGCTTTCTTATTATTTTCAAGCTTTTGTCATCGCCCCCCCCCCCCCCCCCCCCATCACCGCTTTGCTCACACCCTGGTCCTTTGCTATCTCACCCCTCCCTGGGGTAAACAAGGGTCACAGCACAATGGTATCGATCCTTCTGCCTGATCAGGATCCAGGGCAAAATTGTTCCCCTCCATTCTACACTGACGTAGAAGACCTCGTGGGGGGGGGGGGGGCTTAACAGCATCTCCTGTGTTCCAATGATCATGGAGTGTGTGTTGTCTCCTCGTGTTCATTTACAAGTTCAGTTGAAGACACAGATCATAAAGCTGCACTGGGTCTCTGCAGAAACATTGAAGCTACATTAAAAGATGTGCCAACATATCATCACTTGCTGGTGTCCAGACCCAGTCTCTGAGGACTGGGGTCCAGACCCAGTCTCTGAGGACTGGTGTCCAGACCCAGTCTCTGAGGACTGGGGTCCAGACCCAGTCTCTGAGCACTGGGGTCCAGACCCAGTCTCTGAGCACTGGTGTCCAGACCCAGTCTCTGAGGACTGGGGTCCAGACCCAGTCTCTGAGAACTGGGGTCCAGACCCAGTCTCTGAGCACTGGTGTCCAGACCCAGTCTCTGAGGACTGGGGTCCAGGCCCAGTCTGTGAGGACTGGGGTCCAGACCCAGTCTCTGAGAACTGGTGTCCAGACCCAGTCTCTGAGGACTGGGGTCCAGACCCAGTCTCTGAGGACTGGGGTCCAGACCCAGTCTCTGAGAACTGGTGTCCAGACCCAGTCTCTAAGGACTGGTGTCCAGACCCAGACTCTGAGCACTGGTGTCCACACCCAGTCTCTGAGAACTGGTGTCCACACCCAGTCTCTGAGGACTGGGTCTGGACGCTGCACTGGTGTTGGCACCATTGTAGTTCTGATGTTATACTGATTGTTAAGTCTGTTACTACCTTCTGTATTCTGCCTGCAACAATGGATCAAAGCCTTTGCTGTGTGTGTGTTTGTGTGTGTGTGCGTGCGTGTGTGTGTGTGTGTGTGTGTTGCACAGAGGGTTTAGTTACTGTGTCAAACGTTTGTAATTGACCCTGTACACACCTGTCATTTCTCTTTACTTCCACTTTAGCAAACGCAGTTTGAAGTTGTGGACAGTCTGTATATGTTGACTGAGTTGAACTGCTCTCACTGCTGTTCTCATCAATGATGCTTCATCACTGGTCTTCAGGTGTCCAGTCTTTTCTGCTGTGATAAACATGCACACATGACTGTCACAGTTCTCATGCCTCTCTACAGGTGACACATCTTTAGAGGTTTAACACTGGCAAAAGGAACATTACACTCCTCGGTACATTCCTGAAGAGGTTTTTAATGATCGGAGCTTTTTAGCGTGTTGTGACTGCACCGTGTTACAGCTGGTGCACTCTCGTCAGCGCACGAGAGATTATTTTGCTCTTTTCTAGTTTTCACAAAAAACAACATCTAATTGCCTCCTTTGATAAACAGATTTCTCCTCTTTTATTGACACTTGCACGTCTAAATGGAGCACATCATTGAAGTGACAAGTCTTGGATATCTCATTGTGACCTTTACATTAATGCTCTTAAGTAGTTACCACTATAACGCGAAGAAATGTTTTTGTTTTTTTGAGAGGCGGCTAAAATAGTAAATGTAGTGTGAGATGGGCTGATTCGTGGCCTCTGTCTTAATCTAAAAAACTCATCCACACTGATAGACACATTGATAATGCATTTATTCTCGTACATAACAGAGGAGTAAATATTAATTTCATATTTTAGAATCCACAGATTTCTCCAGATTTACTTAAACTTTCCAGAATTGAGCATGCAAACATTGCTTGTCATAGATTTTTTCAGATACACTGATGGATCTTCTGAAATCTGTTCTTAATCTACATTAACAATTTAACGCCCTGCTTTTTGTACGACGGCACAGTGGCTCCACCAAGTGGCAGTTCTCTGGTACTTCACCTAGTTTTTAAGTGCGCAACTACAAAATATAAAAAAAAATTCCACGAACATCTAAGAACTGCTGGTACGTCATTAGGTTTTTGTTTTTAAATAAGCGACTTGGCATAATTTAGATTGTGTTTTTCCGTGAGTACGAAATCGGCGTTTTCTGTTGTGCAGTTGCAGCTGGTGGCAGAGCTCCGTGTAACGGCGCCTCACTCCTCTGCCTTGTGCTTTAGTTCGGTCTCTCTCTGGAATACTGAGTTTTACAGCAAGGGTTGGCTCACCTGTGAGAGCAGCTCATTTAAGATTCTGACTGCTATGTTTTCCGTTTCTCCTTTCCTTCCCCACAGTGCAAAGTGTCGTTTATAATTTGGGCATTTCGTTTTTTATTTTTATTGAATTCATGTATTTTTGAAATCCCAACGCGAAATGTGCATGACTGAACATCCACACGTGGTTCTTTTCTGGCAGCTTCAGGTGGAACACAAGCGCATCTCCTAAAGGCGCGTTCAAAACTCTGGACGTCCGGGAGCGCGCACGTTCCTTGCTTGTAGCGTCATGACGTCTTTGCTGCTTCCCGGATCTGTGCTTCCGGTGTCATGGCGGCTCTCACAGAGAAGGGGGACAGTAAAGTCGGGTGTTGAGACGTAAAAGCTCATGTTTAACTCGCTGTGTCGGGATGGCCGGTACTCGGTTTCGGATGGTTTTCTGTCGGCCAGTGCTGTGTGCTGTACGCGGAAGGCGCAGGAGCTACAGCCAGGTGCGACTACAGCAGAACTGTGAGAACGGCTAATGCTAGCTACGACCTACGTCATATGGTCGGTGTGCCTGTCAGAGCTGGAGCCGCTGTTAGCTGCTCCTGCAGGACTCCGGGTGGCAGCTAAATGCACGTTCTTGTTAGTCAAATAGATTAAACCTATTTTAAGGTTAGATTTTTGGGTGTTTCAGCCATGTTTGAAACTTAAATATGCAATAGATGGCACTGAATTTTAAGTTTTAATGTGATTTCTAATATGTCAAGGTCCTTGTCCTCATTTTATAGTTACCATTTTCATTTGTTAGTTGTAAATGAACAAACTGGGCTTTCAGCATATGGTCGGGTTAACTAAATGATCAGTTTTACACAAATGTGTCTGATCAATAGTTGTATTATTGTAGTTACTAAAGGGTGATAGATTTTATTGCAGAAAATAGTATCAAATTTGTGTGGATGAGAAATATGAGATGATGCCAAAATGAAAGTTGGACAGAAGAGGGTGTTTCAGAATGTGTCTGCAAATGCGTAGTCGAGCTGTAGTAACTTCACAAAATTGTGCATCAGATTGCAGGCAGATGGTCTGTCTAAGGGTTTTCTGTGGCTAAAGGTGTAAAATTCCATTGATTTATACTCTAATTTAAAAAACAAAGCAAAAAAAACCCCCCAGTAATGCAGGAAAATAACTGAAAACTGCCAGCATAAATATTACAAGGCACATTTTTCTAGAAACCTGCCAGTTTTTGAGTACAAATTCAGTCAGTGTAGATGTGCGAGTGCCTATTTTTATTTTTTTATGTTGTTTACCTGTGTCCTTTTTCTTCACAGGTGTCCCCGGCTTCACTGGACCGACTGCAAATCTTTGAGTCTCTCAGGGAAAAACAAAACAAGAGAGCTAAAGCGACGGAGGCACCCCTGAGCATCCGCCTACCCGATGGCCGGACGGTAGCCGGGACAGCTGGTGTCACCACACCTCTCTTCGTTGCTCAGAGTGTGCGGTAAATATAGAAATAACGATTGTTTCCCCTTCTGTTCCATTGAGCATGTCATAATTACATTTGTCACCCCTTGAACAGGGTCAAAGGAGCATTGGTCAGTACAGTGAATGGTGAGTTGTGGGAACTTGGACGTCCCATGGAAGCGGACTGTGAGCTGGACCTTCTTGGCTATGACACGGCTGAGGGACGACAGGTAACGTTTGCCGGTTCGCTTGGTCAACGATGGCGATGAAGCATATTCCATTCAATCACGATGGCTGCTCGGCCTCTGTATGATTATTTGCCCTTTTCCTTCTCCCTTATGCTTCCTCTCTCAGGCAGCATGGAGGACAGGAGCTTGTGTCCTGAGCGGAGTGTTGGAGACTGGCTTTGGAGCGGAAGTATGCAGAGAAGGAGCATCCGAATTTGGGCTCTATTGTGACCATGTGCTGAGCAACAGGTGAGGTAATAATGAGCAACATGCATAGACATGTAATATAAATGTTTTCAGCTCTAATGACAGCTCGTTACCCTTTTTGTTTACTTCAGGTGTCTGTTTTGACTTAATACCACCTGGGTTCTTAAAATATAATTAACCAAATATCTATTTTTCTGGTTCATCTCTTAGTTATGTGTTTGCACCCTCAGTGATCCTGATTACTGAATTGGTTTTGTAGCCGTCATTTTTGGGACATTCCTCACACAAATCTGTTCCTCTCCATCCAGATCTTTATGTCTCAGTGCTGTGGAGGAGAAATGTAAAGAGGCAGCGGCCCTGAAACTCCCTCTGTCCAGACTGGAGGTGGATGCAGAGGACGCCAGAAGGCTTTTCCAGGTCAGCAGCACATCATAAAGTAGAAGGTGTGAGAAGGTCTCGGTGGGCCCACCTGCCTGATCTGTCTCCTTACAGAGCAGTAGGCTGAGACTGCAGCTGGTTGAGCGGATGAAGGGCTCCAGCATCACTGTCTACAGGCACGTTCCTCCACAGTCGCACGTCTGATCAAGACCTCTCAGATCTAAACCTGTTTGATCTCCGCTTGTGCTCAGGTGCGGGGACAGCATATCGATCTCTGATGGCCCCCTTCTCCCACACACCGGCCTCCTCAAGGCCTTCAAGCTTCTTCAGGTGTGTTTACCTGTTCTCTGTCACTCACTCTTTATGTTTATGTTCTGTTTTCCTCTTTATTCTCTGACTTTTCAACGCCTGATGCCAAACCTCCTCTGCCTAATCAGTCATGGCTGGTAGAACTTGTTTGATTTGGACATATTTGGCACGTCTGTCCTCTGGGACACATAGTGGGAAAATGAAAGTGTTCTCATCTTTATTGATCCAGCGGGAGGGGGACGTTTCCATATCGGGCTGTTACTGGGCAGAGTGGGATTTCATGGCAGCCAGGCTGGAAATATCAGCCGCAGGATGTTGTGTTTGTGGGAGGCCAGTTTCCTGTTCTCTTGCCTTCCAAACACACTGGCATCCACCAGACCTCCTGTAACCACCCCTTTTTCTGGCTGACCCCCATCATCCCTTTATGCTGTTGACACTTTATTCCCTCTCTCTGTCGTCACTCCATATGTGGAACATCCCAGCTGTCACCAGTCACCCTGGCCAATGAGACAGAACCATCGGCTCTGATGCGTCTCCGAGGTGTGTCCTTCCCAGGAGAGAAGGACAAGCAGGAGTGGGAGAGGGAGCAGGAGGAGGCGAGGAGGCGAGACCACAGACGCATCGGAACGGTGGGAGGACAAAAAAAGCCAGTTAAGGAAACAATCCAGAGTCATAAACAGCAGGTTTGCGTGTTTTCCCCCAGGACCAGGAGCTATTCTTCTTCAATGACGTGAGCCCCGGCAGCTGCTTTTTCCTGCCTAAAGGAGCCCACATCTACAACACCCTCACCGACTTCATCAAGGTGAACACACAACATGGCTTCACCTGGGAAGAGAAGGAATGAGCTGAGGCATCATAATGAGGAGCATTAATGAGATGCATCGCTATATTTAAGTTGCTGTTTAGTTAAACTAGTTAGTTAAACCAGGCTTGTGTGAAACGGCAATCACTGATGGCGAACGTTGTGGTCATCACAACACATCGGAATGAAACCTCGCGCTTTATTGATCAATGATGGTAAAAATCTCTGGGACACGTGTGCACATTTCTGCTAATTCGTGCGCAGTTAGCCATAGTTAGCCATAGTTAGCCATAGTTAGCCATAGTTAGCCACATCCTGCGGATGGTGACGGGATGCTGCTCGTTAGCTGTTAGTTATTGCACCGGGGGGGCAGCCTGGCCTTGACGTGCACAAACATCACACGTCCTTCCTCCCTGTCTTCTTGAAGGGTGAATACCGTAGACGAGGCTTCACGGAGGTCGTGACCCCGACTCTGTACAGCACTGCATTATGGGAGCGCTCGGGACACTGGGAGCACTACAGCGAGAACATGTTCACTGTGACGTCAGAGGGTTCCCAGACCTACGCGCTCAAGCCCATGAACTGCCCTGCACACTGGTACACACCCACACACACACCTCACACACACACACACGCACGCACACACACACACCTCACACACACGGCTGTGCTGTGTTTACACAGCCGCTCACTTCCTTATCTCTTGTTAAGTCTCATGTTCGAACAGCGCGTTCGCTCCTGGAAGGAGCTTCCCATCCGATGGGCCGACTTTGGGGCGCTGCATCGCAACGAGCTCTCCGGCGCCCTTGGAGGTCTGACCCGGGTTCGGAGGTTCTGCCAGGATGACGCTCACATCTTCTGCACTCCTGAGCAGGTACATTATGCTGGTGGGAGTTTTTGCCCCCTGTGGAGCTGTGAGTTGTTTAGACACTGTAAATAAGGCACATACGGTCCTAAATTAGAGCATTCAGATGGTTTGCTTCAGCATGATGTTCCAGACCAACCACTGGATGAACTGAGCTCTTTGTTGTGCTCACATATTCCATCTCTCAGTCCGTGCCGTCCTCCCAGAACGGATGCATTTTCCTTCTTTCTGCTCTCGTTTTCTCGTCCTTCCGCCGCTCTCATCCTCCTGAGCTGACTTGCCGATCTCACGTTTCCCTTTTTCATGTTTTTCTTTCCAGCTGGAGACAGAGATTGTGTCATGTTTGGACTTTGTGAGGCACGTGTATCAAGTGTTTGGGTTTTCTTTCCATTGCCTCCTGTCTACTCGACCTACACCATGTTTAGGCGCGCCCGAACAGTGGGATAATGCTGAACAGGTGCGGACACACACACACACACACACACACATTATACAGTGTCTTTCTCAGACAGATTCTTCTTATTTGAGCTAGATGGAGTTAAGGTAAAAACTCAGTTGCAAAAGCATGAGGATGTTGTTTCGATAGAGCTCCGACCAAGTTATTTTATGTAAAATGGAGCAGTTGACCAAGCTTGAAGGTTGTGGTTCCTGTCTGTCAGGACTCATTAGCACTCACGCAGTAAGAGACAGAGATGATGGCCGTAGCTTAATGGCTTAATGCACTTACACCAAGCACTGTGTGTGAGGGAGCAGCAGCTGGAGAGGAGTCTGCAGCAGTTTGGGGAACGCTGGGAGCTGAACCCAGGAGACGGAGCCTTCTATGGACCAAAGGTGAGTCTGAGTTCACACTCATGTGAAGGAAACCGCTTCCTGAAGACACCTCAGGCTTTGGCCTTGGCAGAAATAGAGACTAGATAAGCTAGTTTAGTGCGAACCCTCCCAACTGAGAGCAGCTTTGCTGCCGCCGCTTCTGAAATGTAGAGAAATCTGAAAGCAGCTTCGGAAAAAAACGCCATTTCCCATCATGTTGGTAAAAATCAAGAGGTCAGGCTCCAACACACCGTGTGGAGGGACGGAGGAAAGTCAAGTCAGGGTGGGGTTAAATACACACACACACACCCAGCTCGGGTGCGTTGCCATAGAGATGGACTTTCTGGAAAATCCTTTCATCCATATTCCGGTCTGAGCTTGTGTTAGTATCATTTTTTTGGAGAGATCCACTGTAGCTCGCGCTGCTGCTTATTTCCCCAGATTGATATCCAGATCAAAGACGCCATTGGCCGACAGCATCAGTGCGCCACCATCCAGCTGGATTTCCAGCTGCCAATCAGATTTGATCTTCAGTATGTGGGGTGAGTCGAGCCTCCGCCGTGAGTCATCAAGACAATTTACAGCTCCAGCTTCAGTTGAAGTCGATAATGATTTAAGCCTGTTTTCATGACGTCTCCTCTGATAAATGTGTTTGTGTTTAAAACGTCCCCCAACTCCAACTTTACCGTGACCCAGTTTGCCTCAAAGATTCACGCCTCGTTTAAACTCTCAATGAAACGAATGATATTAGATCATATATTTTCTTAGTTCTTCACCAGTTGTTTTCTAATGATAACTATATACTGTAACTAGTTGGCTGCACTTAATTCTATGATCGTACGTGATTAAATTTCAGCCCGGACGGACAGTTGCACCGGCCGGTGATGATCCACAGAGCGGTGCTGGGATCACTGGAGCGGATGATCGCCATCCTGGCTGAAAACTTCGGAGGCAAATGGTGAGATGGGTCCAGCGTTGACACAGATTGGTTTTATTTGCTGAGCTGCGACCTTGCTCATCATCTGCTCTGTATTTGGGCCAGGCCTCTGTGGTTGTCCCCGGCTCAGGTCATGGTTATCCCTGTAGGGGGCGACAGCGAGCCGTACGGCAAACAGGTCAGTGGCGTCTGTTGCTTTGTTAGCAGAACACATGTGCTTTATTTCTGTTTTTTGTCCTGATATGACAGACCTGTCATGGACTCAGTCTGAGGGGATGTGTTGTCCTTTTAAGGTGGTCCAACAGTTCCGCCACGCTGGATTCATGGTGGACATGAACAGCGATCAGAGCGCCACCTTAAATAAGAAGATCCGCTCTGCTCAGTTGTCCCAGTACAACTACATATTTGGTAAAGGTTTATAATGGGGTAAACATCTGCTCACTTATTCTAACAACGTCAGGCTCCTAATTGTATTTTTTAATGAAACTTGCAGTTGTGGGGGAGAAGGAGAGCAAGAGCGGAACTGTAAATGTGAGGAGCAGAGGGGGTAAACAGCTGGGGCAGAGGCCGAGCGAGGAGGTGCTGACATCCCTCACACAGCTACGAGACACCAGGAGCAACCTGGAGGAGTTGTAGTGGAGATTCTGAGCCAGTGATGTCATTGTTTCACAAATAATGTGGAGGAGGCTGCTTACATTTGTAATAAAAGTGTCCAAAGAAGTTATTTGTCCTTTTGATGGAACTCAAACATTAAAGTTGCAGTGGGAAAATTTCTTAAGATCACTGCCATATTCTTGTGTTTCCTACATCCATTAAATATGTGAAGCTCCTGCTTACGTAAGCATGTGTCATGGCTTGAGAATAGAAGGGCAGTCATCCCTTTAAAAGACTGGCAGGACGGAGAGATTTGACTAAAATAGGAGAGGGAAGCAGCCATGTTTTCATGTGTGTTTAGTGGAAACACCGGAGTCAAGGTAAAGGCCAAAAGGATTTAGGTTTCCTCTTTAATTGAGAGAGGGCAGCAGGACAGAAAAGACATCAGTCACAACAGTGACACAGAGGGAGGCGTCAGGACCGGGGAGGATAATCGGAGCTGACCGGACAAATGAGACAAGTCCGGCAAATCTGACTGGGGAAACTGGAAGACTGGACCATGCTCAGTTATTCCGGAGACGTTGAAGCGGTTCAGTGGCGGAGAGGTGAGGGAAGTTCACGGTGAGGCCTCCGCCACAGGCCAGGCGCAGGTCAGCTGGGATTGGACTCAACCAGAGGCGGAGAGATGAAAGCCAGCAGTGGTGCTCTGGAAACCTGAGGAAATGGCACAATCCTCCCTGATAAGTCCAGGAATTCCAGGATCGAGATGGTCTGAGTTATGACCTTGCTCGAATATGAATCCCCAGTGGTTGATAATGAGGCTGTTTGTGATACAACCCGCCATAACTTGACCTCCAGCTTGTCAGAAGGGAGTGGGAATCGAGGGGAATCTGCCCTTTAAGACGACGCCCTCCTCTGATTTATTCTTGATATCACACCATATTTTTAGCTCGTGCTGCCTGTTTTCTGACCGCTGTGGGATTTGTGAGATAAACCCGGAGCCAGACATCACAACCACCCGCTGACGCTGCACGGTAGTTACGTAGTGATGACACGGGCCCTTAGCTCCAGTAAACACTCCAATCCTTGGAGATAATTCCAGGCCCTTTGCCCTCTCCGGCTGCTATCTTTCCCCTATGCACGTGCAGATGCGACGCAATCCGTCACGTGTCCGGAACGGTGCCGCCGCACGGGTCCGTCTTGGGACTTTGTCCCATTTTCTGTCGCCCTGCTCTTCTCACCGGTCTGAAGAGGTCATAGGTGATGTGTCATGTGATTCTTTGCATTATTTACCTCCCAAATTGCTCCATTTCCAGCTGTAGTGCTGCCAAATTAGCCAGGATTCCCGCTGTCTTCCCATTCACGTTTCCCAGAGCTTTAATGGCTATATGGGGCTCCGTGACCCCGCCGGGCGCTCGTAAATGTGACACATTTGCATCCCCGTTGTCCTGGAAGTGCAGTTTTTCCTGGAGGCAGCGGGGGCGACCCGGGGCGAGGAGGCGGAGCCGAACGGGCTGGTGGCAGGAAGATAAACAGACTTTTCTGCATTGTTCTCCCGCTATCACTGAGAAACTGTCAGCATGACTGATGGACGGCACAAACACCCGAAATAGACTCACTCAGGCCGCGCTGCCTTCCCAACTCACCCTGTTATAAATAACCCCTGTGTGCAAGTGTGTGTGCGCGTTGTGTTTATGTGTGTTTTGGGGTTTTTGAGCAAGAAAGAAAGAGTTTTTGCGGTCAGGGACAGAAATATGGCGACTGTGGTTTTAGAAGCTGAAGCCACCGAAAACAATAACAGGAGGTCGCAGAGCCAAACAGTGACAGACCCTCCACTGACCTTACTGTAACACACACACACACACACACACACACTCCTTGCTTCTGCAGTAGCAGCAGCAGAAAGCAGCTACAGCTACAGCTAGAGGAGCAGCAGCAGCTACAGCTAGAGGAGCAGCAGCTACAGCTACAGGAGCAGCAGCGGCTACAGCTAGAGGAGCAGCAGCTACAGCTACAGCAGCTACAGCTACAGCAGCAGCAGCTACAGCTACAGGAGCAGCAGCGGCTACAGCTAGAGGAGCAGCAGCTACAGCTACAGCAGCTACAGCTACAGCAGCAGCTACAGCTACAGGAGCAGCAGCGGCTACAGCTAGAGGAGCAGCAGCGGCTACAGCTAGAGGAGCAGCAGCAGCTACAGCTAGAGGAGCAGCAGCTACAGCTACAGGAGCAGCAGCGGCTACAGCTAGAGGAGCAGCAGCTACAGCAGCAGCAGCTACAGCTACAGCAGCAGCAGCTACAGCTACAGGAGCAGCAGCGGCTACAGCTAGAGGAGCAGCAGCGGCTACAGCTAGAGGAGCAGCAGCAGCTACAGCTAGAGGAGCAGCAGCGGCTACAGCTAGAGGAGCAGCAGCAGCAGCAGCAACTAATCCACCAGAGCAAAGCTGGGAGGAACAAAAAAATTGTCTTTTGCCTGTAAAATATTAAGTTGTCAGAGAGAGTTTTTCATTTTTTCCCCCAGTCCCAGAATCTCAGCCCACCCAGGCTGCCCCCCCTCCTGGGTCCAGTTCTCCGGCTGGGCTCTGCTGCAGGCTCTTTGGAGCAGGCGCTGCTCTTTATTTGTTCTGGCTCTCCTCTCATCCCGTCACGCCGTCTCCGCTCCTAATCTGCCGGCGTGCAGTTGTGACGCAGGCGTGTGTTTGCGAAGGGCTTTGGATGAGACCGGAGGTGGATGCTCCAGCGTGCACACGGTGGTGCTGGCAGCAGCAGCGCCGGCGGAGGGGGGACCTGGACCGCCCGGGCCCCGGCACAGTGGTTCACAGAGTCTGCTCGGCCCCATTCTGCTCCAAAGTATGTCTGCTATGCTCCGCCCTCGGCTGACCCGGTTTCCAGTCCCACTCTCATCAGAGCCGGACACCTAAAGGGACAACGGAGCGGCTCCTCCAGTCAGGAGCCCTTTGGGCCAAAGAGACATTGGAATGATTGTTCTAGCCAACCTGTTGCATGGCTCGCAGGAGGGGGGGCTTTTACGGGTTCAGGGAAGGGTCAGAGGTCACGCTGGCTCTCGGGACGCTGAAGTTAGCCCAACATCTGCCGTTTCCCTCTCACAACTATGCACTCTGGTGGCTTTGCCAACACATGGAGAAGAAGCTACGGTATCCCACAATGCACCTGTGTCATGTATTACTACAGATGATAATCATTGACTTTGTCTGTTCGGGAATCCATCAAATGCGCTCTTATTTCTCCCAGCGTGCGTGTCAGAGGAGGAGCGCTGACCCCCGCTGTGGCCTCAGGTTCAGGATTCCTTCTTTTGGGCGTCAGTGAAACCTGAAGCTGGCCGAGCGGCGCCGAGAACAAGTGCTTTAGCAGAAGGCTAAAGGAGAGACGTGGATCCTGGACCGCTGACGGTTCCCGCGGCTCTGGATCAGAGTCCAACTGCACGAACCGGAACATTTACCCACCTGCTCGCTGACTCGTACGTCTAAGACATTTTGGTTTGAGGGGTCAGTTTCCTGAAGAATATTCTTCAGAAAGAGACCAGCAAAAACCAAAGCTGGCTTTATCTCAAATATTTGCTCTTTTGCTTTATTTTTTCTTATTTTACGCTTCTGCTGAGGTCAGATTCGAGCCTGTCAGCCCCCACCGGGCTCTGCCCTCCCCGGGCCCTCTGCACCCGCCCCCATCGCCCTGTTTCAGTTGTCATTTTATAATTTGATCACATGCAAATTTGTGTGGGAACATAAAGGGTCCAGACGGGGAATCTCACCTGATCCGAGGGTCACTTCCTGTCCCGCAGCTGCCGGAGGAATCGACAAACTCCCGGTTATTTGTTGCCATTTGCGTTTACATTTCACGCAAAAGCTGCGTTTAGTCTGAGGAAGCAAAACAACTCTCTTTTCAAAGCAACACACAGAAACTACTCGGCCCACTTCGGAGTGAAATATGTCGGCTCCTCCGAGCTGCAGACGACATTTCCTCTGGCACGTCCGCGCCGATGATTTACATAACGGGGTTTTGGAGGGAGCAGCTCCGGCTGGATGGTGATGAAAGCGAAGAGAAGCGAGCGCTGCTTCCTTGGCCCGGAGCGCCGCAGAGTCCCGTTGAATCCGAGGAAAACGCTGGCGACCTGCTCGCACATTATCTGGCGCCATGACGGAACCAAAGCTTGAGCTGTAAATACAAAAAAAACCCTTTTTATTTGGGTGGGGGGGAAAAATCTGCGCATCAAATAATGGCGATGCGTCATCGGAGCGTCGTGGCGGTCCCCAATCGAGGGCTCCGGTCGCCGTCGACAGGCCTGGAGGCAGCACACACTGGTCCGGAACCAGCCGACCATAAACATACCACAGCTCTTTGTTGTTGCGGGGGTGTACCATGGCGAGCTATACCATACATGCGCGTTCACACAAACATAAACTCTCCTGCTTGTCCATGTTTTGTGTACAAATGTGGCCCAGTGGTTTCACTGAATGGGCAACAATTGGTCTTTGTGTGAATAATTGGAACAAGGTTATTTCAGCAGTTTGGTCGGCCAATTAGGGCCCACTGAGCCAACCCCCCCCATGCGCTACTCTCACCAGCGACCACTGTAAATGCTCATTAGGACCCTCCTTCCAGCAATCACTTATCTCCCACTGTTCCCCCTTTTGAACCCTTAATGTCTCTTTTCTTTTCCATGTTGACGCCACCCACCCAGCCCCTCTTAGGAGGGGGAGGGGGGGTCATCAATCAGCTGGAGACGTGGGCCTAAAGCTCAAAATGCTTGCAGGGGCCTTTTGGGCCTCATCAAAGTGGCGGCGGTGAAGATTGTAGCGCTCTCCTCCTGTTGCAGGGAGCTTGTTCCAGGCTTTCATCAGCCCCTGGCACCGGACCGCTGGAACGGAGCAAATATTGACTCCGCCTGAGCCAAACCTACCCCCCCCCCCCCCCTCCCCCCCGGCTCCTGCTTTCACTCCTTTACACTCTCCTCTCCACTTACCCCCTTTCTCCAACATCCTCTTTCATCCCTTTCTTCCCGCTCCTGCCTTTGTGCTGCTGTCTGTCAGTGTCCGTCTCTTCTTCCCCCCGGATCAGGAGCCGCAGCAACACGCCGGCCCAGGACGCTGCGACGCCTCGCGGCGACACAGGGCGGCCAACGCCACAGATGAAGATCCGGCCATTTATTAATGCCGGTCGAGGTCCCGAGGACAAATTCCCGTTCGGCGGAGTGATCCTGGCAATGGTGGATGTTTCTGAGGACCACTGATGGCGACCGGGGCCGCATCGGCTGGCTCTTTGATGTTATCTGGCCCAGTTGTGCAACCGGCTCTGTCCTGAGAATCAAAGTTATCGCTCTCTCAGCAGGGGTTTGTTGACGCGTCTCCCTGAGTCCCGGGACAGTTTGGCCGGCTTTCTTCTGCAACACAGTTTCAGATCTCAGGGGATGAATAGAAGCCGAACGATACATAAATAATTACAAACTGGTTCCATACCGAGACACTGGCCAAGGAGGTAAAGCTGCAGCTGCGCACACACACACACACACACACACACACACACACATGCACACACACACACACACACACACACACACACACACACAGTCCCTCCCTGACCCCACAAGGACGTTCCAGGGCGCCAGAATCTGCCAAATGCCAACGGCGCCTTGTGCGACCTGCAAGTCCAGCAGGCTCAGTGGTAACTGTAAATCTAGCTGGAGCCGTGCACAAGCTCATGCACGGGCGGAGGGGGGTCACACGCCCTCCGCTCTGAGGAGAGAACAAGTACTCAACGTTCATTTTTGACCCCTATTTGACCTCTAGAATCCTCTCCATCTCCTCGCCCCCAGTGGTCCAGCCCTCTATGTTCAGGAGAAGCCTTATCAGATTTTTAGGGGGGGTATTTCTCAGCGCAGAGGCTGGGGTGTGGTTTCTGGACTTTCCTGCATCTCCCATGAGTCTTTGCTGTTCTGGACTTTATTATTGTTGCGTCACAGACGTTTATCTCCCGGCGCTGCGCCGTCAGTGGTGCATGTAGATGGAGGTGGTGAAGGAGATGTTGCTGCATGTTTGGGATGGGGGGGGGGGGGGCGGCTATAAGTGGTCACGCACCACCGGTGACCATGGCAACGACCTCTGGCTAATTGTGGTAAGTGAAAGTACAGAGATATCCATCTGGCCAGTCACACAGGACACACGCACGTGCGTGCCACTGCACGTGCGCGCACTTGGGGAACCTGCCCTCCTCCCCGCTGGGACGCCTTTAGCATTCATTTTCTTATTTTGCCAGATCCCATCTCCAGCCGGCTCTCTCATGTGGTTCCGCTCGGCCCGTTTTGAAGTCCCAAATCTGGGTCGGCGTCGCGGCGTCCGTGCCGTGAGGAAAAGCAGCGGCCTCGTCCCGGGACGACGCTCGGCCCCCGGGAGTGTTAATGCGCGTCAGGCCGTAACCCAGCCGCCCCGCCCACATTTCCTCCCGGAGGCAGACGGAGGAGAAATGTTAATAAGCAGCTGCGGGGGGGGGAGGGGGTCAGACGTCCTTGGACCTGCGACCGTGGCTGCGTTGTCATGCTGATGAGCCGAACTCCCCGAGGAGCAAAGTCGCCGTTCAGGGTGGCACCAATGGTTCTACCCAGTGATTCATGAATCATCGGGCTTTATCGCTCCCCTGCTCAACCTTTTTTGGGGGGGTTCTTTGGCTGTGTGCCGATCCAGGATGAGGGTGTCCGTCCATCTGGGCCCCTCGTCCAGCTCAAATACTCGTATTTAACATAAACCTGAGACACGTGCATTGGCTATATCTCATAGAGTCGAAAAAACCAAAGGGAAAAAGTCCTTTTCCAAAAAGAGGAAAGTTCTCCGTGTGATTATGGCCTGTTGGGCTCATTGGAAATGAAGCGTTTTTCACGGTTTTGCTAAAAATGGAAAACATGCTGGAGCGAAACCAGCCCTCATAAGTCCACAATGGCTGTGACAGCTCACTATTTCACTTCACTCTCAGATAAAAGGATTCCTCAGCATTCCAGCATAAGTCTTTCCGGGAGACAAACAGGAGTAAATCTTTTTTTCCCACAGAGGTCTTTTCATTTTCTCTCCTTCCCTCTCTCCTTCCCTCCCTCCCTCTCTCCTTCCCTCTCTCCTTCCCTCCCTCCCTCTCTCCTTCCCTCTCTCCTTCCCTCCCTCCCTCTCTCCTTCCCTCCCTCCTTCCCTCTCTCCTTCCCTCCCTCCCTCCCTCCTTCCCTCTCTCCTTCCCTCCCTCCTTCCCTCTCTCCTTCCCTCTCTCCTTCCCTCCCTCCCCCCCTCCCTCTCTCCTTCCCTCCCTCCTTCCCCCCCTCCCTCTCTCCTTCCCTCTCTTCTTCCCTCTCTCCTTCCCTCCCTCCCTCTCTCCTTCCCTCTCTCCTTCCCTCCTTCCCTCCCTCCTTCCCTCTCTCCTTCCCTCCCTCCTTCCCTCTCTCCTTCCCTCTCTCCTTCCCTCCTTCCCTCCCTCCTTCCCTCTCTCCTTCCCTCCCTCCCTCCCTCCTTCCCTCTCTCCCTCTCTCCTTCCCTCCCTCCTTCCCTCTCTCCTTCCCTCTCTCCTTCCCTCCCTCCCTCCTTCCCTCTCTCCTTCCCTCTCTCCTTCCCTCCCTCCTTCCCTCTCTCCTTCCCTCCCTCCTTCCCTCCCTCCCTCCCTCTCTCCTTCCCTCTCTCCTTCCCTCCCTCCCTCTCTCCCTCCCTCTCTCCTTCCCTCTCTCCTTGCCCCCCTCCCTCTCTCCTTCCCTCCCTCCTTCCCCCCCTCCCTCTCTCCTTCCCTCTCTCCTTCCCTCTCTCCTTCCCTCCTTCCCTCTCTCCTTCCCTCTCTCCTTCCCTCTCTCCTTCCCTCCCTCCCTCCCTCCTTCCCTCTCTCCCTCTCTCCTTCCCTCCCTCCTTCCCTCTCTCCTTCCCTCTCTCCTTCCCTCCCTCCCTCCTTCCCTCTCTCCTTCCCTCTCTCCTTCCCTCCCTCCTTCCCTCCCTCCTTCCCTCCCTCCCTCCCTCTCTCCTTCCCTCTCTCCTTCCCTCCCTCCCTCTCTCCCTCCCTCTCTCCTTCCCTCTCTCCTTGCCCCCCTCCCTCTCTCCTTCCCTCCCTCCTTCCCCCCCTCCCTCTCTCCTTCCCTCTCTCCTTCCCTCTCTCCTTCCCTCCTTCCCTCTCTCCTTCCCTCTCTCCTTCCCTCCCTCCTTCCCTCTCTCCTTCCCTCCCTCCTTCCCTCTCTCCTTCCCTCTCTCCTTCCCTCCTTCCCTCCCTCCTTCCCTCTCTCCTTCCCTCCCTCCCCCCTCCCTCTCTCCTTCCCTCCCTCCTTCCCCCCCTCCCTCTCTCCTTCCCTCTCTCCTTCCCTCTCTCCTTCCCTCCCTCCCTCTCTCCTTCCCTCTCTCCTTCCCTCCTTCCCTCCCTCCTTCCCTCTCTCCTTCCCTCCCTCCTTCCCTCTCTCCTTCCCTCCCTCCTTCCCTCCCTCCCTCCCTCTCTCCTTCCCTCTCTCCTTCCCTCCCTCCCTCTCTCCCTCCCTCTCTCCTTCCCTCTCTCCTTGCCCCCCTCCCTCTCTCCTTCCCTCCCTCCTTCCCCCCTCCTCTCTCCTTCCCTCTCTCCTTCCCTCTCTCCTTCCCTCCTTCCCTCTCTCCTTCCCTCTCTCCTTCCCTCCCTCCTTCCCTCTCTCCTTCCCTCCCTCCTTCCCTCTCTCCTTCCCTCCCTCCTTCCCTCTCTCCTCGTCACTCTTTACCTCCCACTGTCCTCTCTGAAGTTATTGTTCTGCACACAAACTGTCCCGTCTGGGAGGGAGGTGGAACTCGGTGTGTAAACAGTGTGTAAACAAGTGACCAGGGTAGTTTTCACATCTGGACTTTACGGGTCCACACACACACACACACACACACACACACACAGCAAGCATAACCAACCTCCAAGTGTCTATTTTGGAGTTTTTGAATGTAATTAAGGTTCTGTGAAAACCTCAACTCTTTTCATGCAGGCAGCGAAACATAAATCACTTCCCGCTCGCGCGGTCCACTTTTGTAGGAACAATTAGTGTTTTTACTGGCACAACTGTAAACCCATTATAGCTTTGTGCCTCTCCTCCCCCCCGCAAAGTGTCTCTGCTGCAGATGCTGCCAGCTCGGGACTGTTTCCGTCAACGGGCAGATCATTACCCCTGATCGGTGCGACCCGGCACAATGGAGCATTCTTATGTTGGATTGTGCAACTAAGAGAGCGGCTCAGAGAGTTGTTACAGCTTAGTCAGGGCCCGCACCAGTGCTCGTATGTGTGTGTGAGACACAGGCAGTGGGAGTGTGTGGTTAATGCGTGTGAAAAAGGGAGTGGGAGAGAGTTGTGTAATCTGTCCATTTTGTGCCTCCTGGACCACCACCCACCCCTCCCTGGCCCCCCGGTTACCAGACGTCACAGCAGTTTATAATAAGGATCCCAAAAAAATGGTTGTGGAGTGAAGAGATTGAACCAGAGGAGGGAAAATTGGGCCCTTCCTACTTTTCAGAAGAAAAAAAAAATCATAGGGAGTGACTGTGACAGGAGGAAGGGGACAGAGGGAGAGGGAGGGAGAGAGATAGAGAGAGGGAGAGAGAGAGAGAGGGAGAGAGAGCAAAAGAAGCCTTCCCAGGACCTCATCACGTTTCTTTCAGGGCTGGGACGGACCAGTTGGATCGATCGATCCCATCGATAGCGGTGATCAGCTGCGGAGTGAGAAGCGAAGTGTTTCGGGACACTCTTGGAGGAGTATGCGGCTCCGTTTCCTTTTCAGGTAAAACTTTTTTGACTTGAGCCGCCGCCTGTGTGCGGGTCAGCGCGCACACATCAGCACATGTCAGGGCTCCGCATCCATCTCCCAGCGGCTTTTTACGCCTTTCTCTCCCAGTTGGAACACTTGTTGAGGGGTTTTAGGTTTTTTTTGGCTGCGGTCTTGAGGCGAGGTTTGTGGCTTTTACGCACGGTACCTTGTTGCGCGCACACGCGCTTTGCTGGATATATGAAAGGAATTCACCCAAAGGCGTTTCACTGGGCTGAGTTAGAGTTGCTGTTTCTCTCTCCTCGGGCTGGATTTCCTCCGCTGAAGATCTCCCTCTCCCTCTCTGTCCCTCTCTCCCCGCAGAGTTTATCCTACAATGTGCCACTGTAGCGGCCCGGGGGAAACGTGGACCCGGGTAGGGGGTCGTTATTTCAGCCTGAGCGGCTCTGTTGTGTCGGACTGTGCGGGACCTTTGTCTGGGTTTTTCGGGGTAGTTTTGCAGTCTGGTGGTGGGGACGCTTCCAGAGACCACGGTGGTGCACCACTCTGGAGAGAAAGGACCAATTACTCTGACTACATGTGGCCTGCGGACGGGTAGTTGCGGTGATGGTTTGGTGGCGGTGGTGCATTCATGTGTCCATCCGAGTAAAGCGGCCAGTATCATGTTCAGTCTGTGTACTTTGGCAGATATTTGGGTATTTCACTTGTTTCTGAGGCACTTGCTCGCCTACAGTGGAGACTTCCGAGTCGATCCACGAGTATATAAAGTACAGATGGTTTTAAAGCGAAACGCTTTAAACATTTCCGGGACGTTTCAGGACGTCAACCTGAAAACCGGGCAAACAAACATCGTTTTGTTGAAGTGACGTCTCACTCCGACCCAAAATTCAAAGACCCACATGTCAAACCTCGAATAAAAAGTCCCTCAATCTGCGACATGGCTTCAGATGTTGTGATTGTTATGTGAGCGTGGTGTGCGCGTGAGCGAAACTGCTTCCTCTGTGTGTGTGTGTGTGTGTGTGTGTGTGAAATCCCAGAGAGAGGCAAGCAAAGGGAAAACATACTTGCAGTTTAAACCAATTAGTTTGTTCGTGCCTACCAGGCTTCCACAGGCTGATTGAGATATTTTGCTGCCAACCCTGAGGGGGAAAATAAATGTTGTGCTCATTCCCCCTGTGAGCACCTGTAAGGTCAAAAATAAATCACTCACTAAAGCGCAGTTAGGTCAGCGGAACATTTGATCGAGTGTTTTTTAAATAATTCACATCTCTGGGGGGAAAAAAAGTTCACGGACGTTGATGCATTTTACACAGAATGAAGGACTCCTTTATGTGTTCACACACCATATAGTATTTTAACGTTTAGGTCATGGAACAATTATGGTCTGGACAAAAGAAGTATTCAATCTGCTGATGGCTGTTATGTGTTTAACCCCCTGTTCTTCACCCCTTTAGGCTCTATGTGCTGTGGGGATTTGTGGTGGTCACGACCTCCGTGACCAAAGTTACAAAGAGGAAGGTGAGTCACCAGCTCATCATTAAATTAGAATTCCTGCGCAACTGCGCCGCTGTGGAGGGGTCGAATCGGAATGCAATTAAAAACTGCCTGTACGTTGCCAATGATGCATCTTTTGCAACATTTTATTTAAAGCCCCCCCCCCTTTAACTCACTCAAACACGAGGCCTAAAGCTACTAAACTGTTTCCACCAGTTTCAAGCAGTGTGAAAATTGTTGCTGGTATTGGAAACATCTGACCCAAATCCACCGTTCCGTGCAGCTTGTGCTTGCTCAGCGTAAACCTATTGTTTTGCTTGTTTGCATAAGGGCGCAAGTCACCAGTTTAATCACAATATTATATAAAGTCTGTGGAAAAATGACACAGGAGTTGCAGATGAACGGCCGTCGTGCGACGTGACTCGATTTAGTGAGCGGAATTGTTGCAGACTCTTAAATATAAAGCAGCTGTTCCGACGCTGCGAAAGCAGAGTTTCAAAATAAAGGCGCATCCAAGTGGCCCTGCATTGATCCGACCGGACTGTCGCTCCAACATCTGATATGGAATCACTCCACAGCCCTCGTTGAGGCTGGCTTTCACTGCTCGTACAGTTAAACAGAGAGAAACGAGACTGTTGGAGGCGAACGCAGCTGTAGAGGCCTCACAGCTCTGGAAGGAAACAAAACGGGGATGAAAATGAGACGGGCGGCTCATTTCACCTCAGTCCGCCTCAGGTCTGCTAGAACCGTGTCAAGACTCCATCCAGTAGCTCCAAAGGTCACTGCTGCAGGGTCACTGCACGGAGCTCATTAATGGTCCCAGTTATGTGGCAGCTGTCTGTTTGATGTCACACACACACACACACACACACACACACACACACACACACACACACACACACACACACACACTCAGGCCTGTCTCTCCTGTAGTTTATTCTATATTTGCATACTTCTGCCCACACATTCAGGCAGTCTGAGTGGAGGAGACAGAGACTTTTGTTCTCGCCTTTGCCTCTCTGCCAAACTGGCCGATGCTTCAGTTCCAAAAGGAAAGAAGGAGAAAAAAGGTTCTGGGGAACGTACAGACAGGAGGCCAGATCCCCGTTGTTTCTGCTGCCTGTATTTATACGACAATGATGAATGTGTGGTGGGCTCGTAAGCTGCTGGCAGGTGACCGAGCCTCTTCTAATCCTGAGCAAACTAGCAAAGGCTCAGCGTTCATACTTTGCCCCGAGAGGAAGGAAACTCACCAGACTGCAGCTCGTCAGCGATTATTGACCCTGACGATGATTCGTCACAGCATAAACGGGATCGCGCTTCTCTGTTTGGCGTTTGATCCATTTCTATTCTCACGCAGCCGCCGTCAGATCCAGCCGCTGGATTAAGCCCGGGAGGGTTTTCTTGCATAGTTTTATAAGGAGACGGGCCCCGCGCCGACGTCTTGTACAGCAGGACGTTGAAAGCTGGTGATGATGGAGCAGTTACCTCACCAACAGATGCGCTTTTGTTTCAGATCCCTGTCTAGTTGCAAATTTGGGGAGGGGGGGGGGGGCTCTGCATGGGACTGTAATGGCTCTGGAGATGTGAAGAATGCCCAGAATTCATAAATTCCAGTCCATTAAATGTGACTTTTTTCAAATTTTATTTGTTGATTTTATGCAACTTTTGTAAAGGTGTCGTTGGTCCGAAAGAAGGTAAAAAGTAGCACATTTCCTGATTTATTATCGTTTCGGCATCTCCAGATTGTAATACTGAAATTGTCCTGGAACCTTTTTAATGGACAGTTCAGAATTATTATCATTATTATTAATAAAAGCAGCATTATTTATAGTGATGAAACAAACCCTGGAAGCTTTAACAGAGCTGCTTTTGTCTTCGCCAGGCGGGAGGTCGGCGGTCCAGACAGGCCTTTGATGATGCCCTGCAGGGGGTGTGGTCTGTCTGGGGGGAGTGGTCTGAGTGCTCGCAGACCTGCGGTGGGGGTGTGTCAACGAGGACCAGGACCTGTTTGCCCCCTCCACCTCCCCAGACTCCTCCTGTCTCGCACCCTATACCTAACTGGGCAGGTTACTTGCCTGGTGGCATCGGGGGTCCGGTCGTCCCCCCAGCTCACCCCTACTACCCTCCTAATTACCCCGGGCAGCAGCCGCCCTATCACCACCCATCCATCCCCACGAATCAGAACACGGGACTCCCTCTGTTCCGGAACACAGTGGGAGGAGGAGCTCCGGTTCAGGGACAGGCCAATCCATCCCATCCTTTCTACCCACCAGAATTCTCCCGAACCAGCCACGACCAGGTCGCCGGTTACCAGCCCCACTACCGCCCCCAGTCGCACAGCTACAACCAGCAAACGCGGGTGATCCGAAGACCCACCAATCCGGGATCTCCGAGAAGCGGAGGTGGCGGGAGCAGACGGTCGGTCTCCAGCAGCAGAGAGGGAGCGGTCGCCAGAAGGTGGGTGAGAGCTGAACGTTAGAGAGGATCTGCGGCCTCCTGGTCGACCTGAGACGACCTTACGGGAGATTCTCGCTGTTTCCAGCCACAATTACTGAAGTTTTTGTTTTGACACTTTCAATCGTGTCAGCTGTTTTACAGTTTTACACTTGAAAACTCAAAACACAAAACCAAACGGGGGACCAGTTTTAGCGGAATTACCGTCAAAGGTCAACGACCCCGGTGACCAATCTCCCGCTAACTGAAGCAAACGCGAATGTGCTTCGCTAAGCAGCGATGAGCATGACGCCGCCGCGCAGGAAGTGAGTTTTGCCTCGTTGGCATTAGCAACGGTGGCTTGTGTCGAACAAACAGAAGGGAACTGCTGGGATGAGCTGCGTAAGCCCTCTGACTAAGAAAAGATTTGACCCTTAGCGCAGCGCTCGGGGGGGGGGGGGGGAGGGGGCCGCTGCCGTGACTCACCGGCAAAGACATCACCAACAGAAAATTCGGATTCCTCGGAGCTCCGAGTTCTGTTCAGCCCGGCAGGTGTTCTTGGTTAAAGTGCTGACATTGTTTAGCCACCAGCGCAGATTTGTTATATTTAAGCAGGGTTTTGGATAAACCCCCCCCCCCAGATGTGTAGCTCTCACATTCGCCTCGTTATTGCGTCACTGCCTCTGGTTTTTATCAGAGGAAGAGCAACCGCGGCACTTAACCCGTTTACCAGTCGGTGATGGTTAAGTTGACTTGGTCCAGTCTTGCTTTTTCCCTTAATCCATCTGTTGCTCCCCCAGGTCCTCCAGCATCCGTCCAGGACAGTTCGGCTACGGCAGAGTCCCCTTCTCTCTGCCCCTGCATCGCACCAACCGGCAGGCTCGCCACACGCTCAACGGCACCAACGCGGCGACATCGGCGCCTCGGCTGGCCGACGTTGAAGGCGGCGCCGAGGCCGACAGGAAGGAGGAAGACCGGGACCGAGTAATCAAGGAGGCCGCGGGGACTGAGGAGGAGACCACCGGGGCCGCCGCCGCGGCGCTGCCCACGACCACGGCCGCCGCCGGTGGCGGCCCGCGGCGCCGCGTCGACAGACCGCCGCACCACTCAGAGTTTGGGAGAGCGCGAGTCCCGTCCTCTCGCACCTTCTCACGCTCTTCAGCGCCGTCCCTGCAGCCCAACCGCCAGAGGTTCGACTGGCACTCTGTCACCGCGCCGCCCCCTCCCGCCCCTTCTCTCCCGCGCCTGAACTCGCCCGCCTCCTCGCCGTTTTCCACGTCCCTGCACCGCCCCGGCCCCGTGCACGTGGACCGGGAGCCCCGCCCAGGCTTCAGCCCGCAGGTCCCGCCGGTCGGTGGCGTCTACCCTCTCCAGCATCCTCACACTCCACATCCGGGGGCTGAATCAGGAAGAGACGGAGGAAGAGGAGCCTCTCAGGTCCACAGGTGCCCAGGGCTCGAAAAGGAGTACCGCAGGTGCCTCTCACAGGTAAGACCCTCAGGGGGTTTACTCACGTTTTCCTGACTGAACATAGTCGCTCGCTCACTCCCGCAGTCCAGTCGGTTCTTTAAAGCTGCGTTCGGGCTGGAGGTGAAGGGCTGAAGGTCAGCAGAGTGGATCCGATAGGTCGATCAATCATCTCCGACGCTGGCCGCTCGTCCAGGAGCACTCGGGCGGAACCTGTCCCCCAGCGTCCCTGATACCTGAGGACGCGTGTGGTTGTGACCCAGAATGAGCGCCACCGCGATGCCTCGCACGTGTCCGGGCGCGTCATTTACGTGCGGTTAAGTGTGAGATTTAGTGAAGGGGACCAGTGAAGTGGACCTTCCAGTGAGATCACGTGTTCCCGGGACGAGCTTTTCTTTGATCAGAACGGATTGTTTGCTGATTTTAGCGCGTAGAAACGCACACACGTGGCGAGCTGCAACCGTCGGGTCGCGTTAAAAGAGACGCGAAGAGAGGGAAATCCGCAGTTCAGCCCACCAACTAATGTGGTTCAGATTTAAAGAATCAGACCTTGAGGGCTTCCTCCTGCTGTCCAGGCTTCAGAAACACAACTGGATATTATTTGCTGCACAAAGGAATCGCATCCATAACGTCAGTATGAATGAAGCCTTAACGGTCTATTTCGAGACCCTGACTCTCAAAACTGAAAAAAACACGTGTTGTTCATGAAAAGAAGCTCCTGTAGTGGCCTTCCGGACCTCTGGACCACATGGTGGCTTATGGGGGAGATTTAGCCTGTTTGCAGATACCTTTAAACATTATGAAGGTCTAAGCCCAAATATCAAAAACCCTTTGAAAGCAGCTTTGCTTCCATCGCCTGATCGCCTCAGAAACGGTCAACAGACTCTGCTTTTGTTTGGATGTTAAATCTGATTTAGACTTTTAAAAACAGCTAAATTCACATCGTCACAGCACGAGTTTCAGAACTTATCGGTATCCAACGGGTCGGTCGGCGGGTCGGTCGGCGGGTCGTCCCCCCGGAGGTTTGATGGTGCGGTCACACGAGCGACCTGAACACCAGCAGCACGTCTGTTGAAAGTGTCGGGAGAGAAAAGGAACGCGAAGCGCTTCACACACTCACACGTACTTCTGCTTTTTCACGCTCACACGTTACGGCCTCTCGCCAACGTGGAGTAGACACTTGAATTTGCCCTCCTCAGCACTTGACTTCTTTCTTTCTTTCTTTCTTTCTTTCTTTCTTTCTTTCTTTCTTTCTTTCTTTCTTTCTTTCTTTCTTTCTTTCTTTCTTTCTTTCTTTCTTTCTTTCTTTCTTTCTTTCTTTTCTTCTTCAGTCCTCGTGCTAAATGAGATTTAGCTGCTACCAGACTACGTGGTGTGTGTGTGTGTGCGTGTGTGTGTGCGTGTGTGTGTGTCAGTGTCACTAATAACAGTCCTATGATGGCTGAGCCTGAGTCATTAGCTTACGTGTTTACTCAACATCGGCCTGTTTCCTCTTGCACAATTTTAAAGTAGGTGCTGACGACTGCAGGTCTTTGCTGGGACATGTTTTATATCTTATATATATGAAGATAGCGTGTGTGTGTGTGTGTGTGTGTGTGTGTGTGTGTGTGTGTGTGTGTGTGTGTGTGTGTGTGTGTCAGAGTAATTTAATAAGCGAGCCAGAGAGTGACACATGATGTTATCTATGTTATGCATCTATTATAAATGCCTGGGGCCCATCGCAATTTTAGCTTCTGTGTGTGTTTTGCCATTCCATCCAAACCTGCGGGGCACCAGAAGAAATTAAAAAATGTGCACGTGCGTATGTGAGCATGTGCACGCATGCAATGGAGGAAGAGACGCAGTGAAAGAGGGCACTGTTTTTAGAAAATCTGCACACAGTAGTGGGTGGGCGGGTGAGCTAAAGGTCACGAGGGGAGGGAGGGAGGTAGAGAAGGAACGGCGATGAAGGAACGGCGAGAATCGTCGCTGTGCAGGGATGTGATCAGAAACAGAGGATGAGGATGATGAAGATCACCAGCAGCTGCAGCAGATAAAATGGGATGGAGGGAAGAATCGTGGGCAGGAAGAGGACGTTTAGCTGAAAGGAAGAGGAGGATTCATGGAAAGTGTGCATGAGCGAGAAGTTCTGGTGTGTGTGTGTGTGTGTGTGTGCGTGCGTGTGTGTGTAACAAGAGGAGAAGTTATTCTGTCTAAGAGCGAGGGGAGGAAGAGGTGAAACCTGAGAAGAAGCTCATGAGAAAAACTGGAGAGACACAGCAAACTTGAAGTAGACCTTAGAAAACAAGATCCTGTCCTCTCCTTTGGCAATGTCAAACCCCCCCAAACACACACACACACACACGCACACACACACACACACACACTCCTGGCCTCGTCCACTGAGTAAATGTTTACCAAGAATCACTAACAGTGCATTCCTCTGCAACAGTGAGAGCAGATCAGGAGTGTGTGGCTCTGAGATGGATGTAGCTACGCTGGACGACACCTCCCTCCCCTAATGGCGGCCGCCCAGGTTGGGCTTAGCGGACCCACGTCTGACATTAACGTACAGACTGAATCCATGTGTAGGTCACTTGGTTTCCCTCCACTGTATCCACACACTGTCTCTCCTCCCTGTGTGTTTGCTAAGTGGCTGCTCACATGTTGTGCGCTACGTGCATGTGCCGCATGGGCGCTTAGCTGCCTTGGCCGCCGCGCAGCGCTAATCTAACACAGCCCGACCAGCACGTCGGTGGAAGTGCAGATTCTTCAGGGATGAAAGGAATCCAACCACATTAAACTTGAACTGAATGTGAGATTCAGTTGGATCAGGATGTAGTTTATACTGTCCATAAATGCTAAAACCACAGAGGCGTGCTAACGTCTGGGCACCCGTGGTCAACAACAAGAAGGGAAAGCAGCACCTTGTAAAAGATTAATTAGCCCGTCAGGGTCGGGACTCGTTAGGCGGAGACTTTATAAACACCCACACCCTCTTAATCTCGCCCTGGGTTCCTCTCAAGAGCTGCCCGTCACCCTGAAGGTGAAAATGATGGAAGCCCACAAAGCAGGAGAAGGTTAGGCTGTTGTCCAGCTGCCCAAGACCAGGAAAAATCTTAGAAATGCTCATTAGATCGTTGGAGAAGCAAGTTGAGGAAGGGTCCAGGAGGATTTGGCAGGACTCTGGTCCTCTTGGAAGAGTCGTCAGAAGAAAAAACCTCCCCCTGAATCCTCACCACAACATTCATCTAGACAAGCCTGAAGCCTTTTTGGAGATGTGGAGGTTGATGTAGAACTCTTCGGGACGTGTGGAGAACAAAGGGCACGGAATGTCCTGAAGAGGAGGCCGGTCCAACGGTTGTGCACGGGCGGGGGGGATCCATCACGCTCTGGGCTTGTGTTGCGGCCAGTGGCCTGGGAGACATTTCATGGGGAGTTAGAGGAATGTCGAATTCCAACAAATTCTGGAAGCAAACATAACATCTGTCAAAAAAAACAAAAACGTGGAGAGTTGAAAGCGTCTACAAATGGATAATGATCGTAGCTACGCCACCAGATCCACAGTGATCTCCCTCCTGAGGCACAAGCCAAAGGTTTGAGCGTAAAGATCAGGAGAAGTGAGGAAACAATGAGGTGTTTGTTCCTGACCCCCCACAGACTGGCCACACGTGTGTTGTTCTCTGATCACACAGACAACGCTGCGGCCTGGCTGCTGCGGCGAACATCACCGAACGTGTGATGACATCACCGAACGTGTGATGAAACCACCGAACGTGTGATGACATCACCGAACGTGTGATGACATCACCGAACGTGTGATGAAACCACCGAACGTGTGATGACATCACCGAACGTGTGATGACACCACCGAACGTGTGATGACACCACCGAACGTGTGATGACACCACCGAACGTGTGATGAAACCACCGAACGTGTGATGACATCACCGAACGTGTGATGAAACCACCGTACGTGTGATGACACCATCGAACGTGTGATGACACCACCGAACGTGTGATGACATCACCGAACGTGTGATGACACCACCGAACGTGTGATGAAACCACCGTACGTGTGATGACACCACCGAACGTGTGATGACACCACCGAACGTGTGATGACATCACCGAACGTGTGATGACACCACCGAACGTGTGATGACACCACCGAACGTGTGATGACATCACCGAACGTGTGATGACACCACCGAACGTGTGATGAAACCACCGTATGTGTGATGACACCACCGTATGTGTGATGACACCACCATACGTATGATGACATCACCATACATGTGATGATGTAATGATCGCCCGCGTGTCAGTGACAGCATAAAAGCGCCGCGGCTCCGCCCTAATAAGGGCGTGCCGACGGCTGCACTCGGAGTCCTCCCCTCGCGGCAGCAGCGTTCCCAGATGTGTCACTTCACCTCACACACACACACACACACACACACACACACACACTGACTCGGGCCGATCTGGTTTCTCTTTGCGTTAACGAGCACAGGACCTGTTCTTTGACAGAAAGCAGGGACGCCGGCTTGTTAGCGCGTGTTTACACCGCGTTCCTACACACTCTTCAGTGACTTCACTTTCACCCTTTTTTTTCTCCACTTGCAGAGTTTTAATCACATCCTTAATTTGAGGTCAAACCATGCGTATTTTCAGCAAACATTTGGCGTTATTTGGTCTTCTGCTAGTTAGCTTAGCTTGACAACAGAGGTGGTGGCACCATCTTTGGGTCTCGTGTAGTTTTTATAAGATATTAAGTACACGGAGTCACAAAGAACCCAGAACCTGAGACGAGCTGTTTGGATGTAAATAAGACCAAGGTGGCTGAATTCATGCGCGGTGAGAGTAAACAGTGGTGGGTTCTGCAGAAACGGGCCAAAACAAAGCGTTTGTCTAAACACGTGATCAGAAACCGCTGATCTGGGGTCAGCAGAGCCGTTCCAGATGCCTGTTTGCAGGCCTGTGACGCCGTAATGAGCTGCTGCGTTCCAGATTTTCCCATTTGCTTTGTTGTTCTGGTGGCTCCAGAGTTTATCTGCTGTTTGTTCCACCTTTTGTTTCTTCCATCGGATCCTCGGTCGCACGATTCCCGATTATCACTGTTTCCTCCGGAGGGCTCCTGACTGAATTCCAGGGTCAAGGTCTGGAGCTGGGCGACGCCCCCCGGTGTGCCGACACCCATTAGAGATTAGAACGTTACTAAATGAAGACAAACACCGACGTGCACGGACACAGGCCTCGTGCGCTGCGAGAGGTCCTCAGGGTCGCTGAGGATCGCCGGAGCCTGCGGGCCGACCAGCGAACCTGTGCGTGTCCTGGAGGGGGGGGCGGGTCCGAAGCGTGCGTGGAAAACTGATGACGTGTCACACAGACGATCCCAAACACACGTGTGGCGAAATTCCATTTCACCATCTGTGCTTTTCTGGCTTTAAGTCTTCTTTCCTTTCTGGGTCAGTGTGGCTGTTTGTGTCTCACATATGTCTGCATGTGTGTGTGTGTGTGTGTGTGTGTGTGTGTGAGAGAGCTTCCAGCCTCACGTAGCCCCACCTCCCTCCTCCCTCACACCCTCCTTTATATTGCTTGCAGACCTCTTCACCCCCACCCTCCCGCGTGGCAATAAACCGCTTCTATATCTTTTACGGCTCCCGTTCAAAAACACTCCTCCGTCTCCCTCTGAGCAGCTGCCTTTGCTTTCAAGTGCTTCTGTCCATCCATCCACCCATCCATCCATCCACCCACCCATCCACCCATCCATCCATCCATCCATCCATCCACCCATCCATCCAAGGTTTTTTCAGCTTTATTGAACTTTAGATATATGGATGGATGGATGGATGGATGGATGGGTGGATGGATGGATGGGTGGATGGATGGTTGGATGGATGGATGGGTGGATGGATGGGTGGGTGGATGGATGGTTGGATGGATGGATGGGTGGATGGGTGGATGGATGATGGATGGATGGACGGATGGATGGATGGATGGATGGGTGGATGGGTGGACCAACCAGACTGTGTTCTAGCAGGAAGGCAAATCAAAGTAGATTAAAGTGGAACGTGCAGCCAGAACATCCTGGTTAGAGCGAGAAGCAGCAGCTAAACGGTCACACAACATAGTTGCATTTAGATGTTGTAACGTCTGTAAGTTCTGTTTCAGCCACTCATAAAACGTCCTAAATATTCAGAAATGTTCCAACCATCACGGGACCGAAGCCTCGCTGCTGTGGGGGTTAATCTGGCGTTCCAGGTGTGGCGGCGTCCACCGCTGACATCTGTAGTCTGGCGTCTCTCTGCCGCTTTGCAGGTTGTTTTGAGCACAGAAGCTCCATTATAACGCTGGAGATGAAAGGCTGCCCTCTCCATTATTACGGTGTGTGTGTGTGTGTGTGTGTGTGTGTGGGTGTGTGTGCAGCCTTGGTTCAACCTCTGCACTGGTTTAGGTAATCTGGATTAGCCCTCAGCGTCCTGAGTCCTGACCAGTGGAGACAGACGGTGATGAAGCCGAAACCAGGAAGGAGTGATCCACTTCCACAGTAGTTTACAGTTTTTTACAGTGCAGATCTAACAACTTTACTTTACTTTACTTGACTAATGCGGAGAAGGAACGCTACGCTCTGTTTTTCCCCGCCAATCTCTGCGCCAACGGTTCCATCTCCGAAATCCAGCGGCGGCCTCGGGGGGCCAGAACTGGAATACTTCTGAGTGGATTCCAGCGAGGCAGCAGGAACGCCGGAGCTCCTCTCCGTCGTTTCCCGCTCGTCGTGTCCTAAAGGGACAAAACATCAGAGGGGATGGGAGGGGGGGGGGGGGGGGCTGTCACACCGTGTCAGGAAAATATCCCAAAGCTCCTCCTGCTGTCTAAATTAGCGATTCTGCCGTTCGAGACGCCTTCTGGAAGCGCGTGTGTTTCTGTTCCACAGGCGCATTCCTCCTCTCCCCCACCCACCCCCCTAGTTTAAGGAATCCCCCCCCCCCGACTCTTTCAGTAATGCCCCTCCTTCACACTTCGGCCGTAACTAAACTAAAGCGCTACCCGTCCGCACAATAACACACAAATTCCCCCCGCGGAACCATGAAGCAGCAGCGTGCACGTCTTCTCTCCCTTTTACTTTGACTACGCCTCCCCCTCCCCTCCCCCTGCCTCCCCCTCCCTCCCCCGTCCATTCAGATCATTAGCCTCCCTCTGTTTTCATGCACCCTACACTCTTTTTTTCGGGAGCCGCTCGGCCCGTCGCAGCTCACACAATCTCCCGCGCATGAACGATTCTCTTGACTTTTCAGGCATTCAGCCTTTTCATCCCGTCTCCTCGCCTTGACTGAAGGCTCTGGTGGCTCGCTCTCCCCCGCAGGCGCGTGCACGTGGGCGAGTGCAGATAAACTCGCCCGTTTAGGTGGCTTCACCACAACAGAGGATCCTTATGGGGCCCGTGTGAGCGGGGCCACTCACACACGAGCCCGGTGGAGGGGGCTGCCCGTCTTTAGGTTCCACTCTGTCGATGAGACCGGTTCACATGGGAACTGCTGCTGCGTGTGTGTGTGTGTGTGTGTGTGCATAATTTGACTGCTCCATCACTCTCGTTCCTCCACGATGAGTGATGAGGAATTTTCCAGCTGTTTGTGGACAGCTGTGTCAGTGAATAGAGGAAAAACAGAGGAACGAATCGAAGAAAGAGCCGGCTGAAAGACAAGAGGATTGGCAAGCCGATATTGATTTGAGTTGAAAGGAAACATGAGAGACAAAGCGGCTGTGTGTGTGTGTGTGTGTGTGTGTGTGTGTGTGTGTGTGTGTGTGTGTGTGTGTGTGTGTGGGTGTGCAGCTGCGTATCAGAAGGCTGAGGCTGTTGTGGCTAACCGAGGCATCAGTAACTGATGTAGCTCCAGTAACACAACATAAAAGTGCTGAGTGATTCTGCGGATATTTGGTCGACTGTTGGATCCCCCTGCAGCCCGGCGGGGGTGTTTGCAGCCGGGGGCCACATCACAGCGGCAGCTACATCCACCGCTGTCAGCAGGAACTAGCAGCAAAACCCAACAAACAAGGACAGAAACATGATTTATATGCACTTCGGCGTTTGACACCTCAGGAAATATGCTTATCAACACTCTCATATCTAGTTGAACACGGAGCTGCCGCGACCTTTTGAGCATTCTTTAGCACAAAACCCGGAAACACAGTTGATAATTAGCCTCATTAGCGCAGTAGGTGAGCAATGGCTAACTTTCCAAAACCGAGTAAACAGCTCAACGCTCTTGCGTTAAAGCTCTAAAGCTCACCAGATGTTTGCATTAAAGATGCAGTAGTTGCTGGTAGTTGATGAGGTGCAGGGGTCACGACCTGTACAGCAAAACATACGTTAACACAGGATGATGGAAGAGCTCCCAACGACTCCTGGAGACGAGGCTGTTAAACACCGAACCGTCAGCTGTCTCAGCCTTGAAGGCCGCTAATGGTTGAAATTAGCTAGAACTCGCTGGGCTTTGATGAATTGCTCTGTTTCAGCATGTTGAATCGCTGTCAGAACCGGTCGATAAGGGAGATAAGCCCGGTCGGCTGTTCGGCTGCAGCCCAAAACCCGAGAGGAGAGACCGAGGAATGTCAAGTCAACGCCAACATCAAGAGGGCACATGAAAAAAAGGATTTAATGAAGATCTTTCACAGCCAAGTCACATTTTATTTTAGTCTATTTGAAGCTGTGAGGGATGTTTGATGGGCTCTAATCAACAATGGGCCGACTCTCCAGGGCATCGCAGACGATTATCATTAAATACGCGAATAACAATTTCCCAGTCATGTCTACAAATCACAAGTTTACGGTATGAGAACGAGAACATCTGAATAATAATAATGATTATTTTCAGCGCAGCCATTATGTTGTTCTGCGTTGTCGTTTCTTGATTGACAGCTACGTTCGTCTCCTGATTGGGCGGTGCCATCGCTTCTACTTCCTGTTTACGCTGCATGTGAATGATGTCAACGTGGCACAAGATGGCAGCGCCCACTTCCTGGATATTTTAGTGTTCAGATTGACACAATGGGAGGAAGCGACGATGCGTCATCCATCTTTATTTTATGTCCACGTCACAACGTATACGCACGTACGCTTGAAACCTCATTAAATTAATTCTATATTTGTGAGGACTTTAAGGATGATGTCTTCTCCAGCCCCTTACCTTAACCCCCATTCTAACCTTCACCCTAAAACCAAGTCTTAACCCTCAAACGGCCCTTTGAAGCTGAAGGACCAGCTGAAATGTCCTCGTGTTGCAGGGTAAATTTGTAATTTGGTCCCCACTAGGTAGCATGTTCCAGAAGACGCACACAGTCATTCACATTCTGTGGTCATGGCATTGAAAGCAAAGGCAAATTTATGGGAGCAGCCACTTCCAAAAACGTATTATTTCCACATGTTGCTAATAAACGAGCAGCTGCCAAAAGCATCGAACCTGCGCGTGCGTGTGTGTGTGTGTGTGTGTGTGGCTCTGCTGCGGTCCCTCTCTTAAATGAGTTCTTGCCTTTCACCCACAGTGCTCTACTCCACCCTCACGTCTCCAGGGGCAACTGCTGGGTTAACTATCCGGGTGATTTCACTGGCGTTCGGTGTGTGGCGGCGTGCTTGACACTCCTGTCGCTCTTCTCCGTCCCGCAGGTGTGCAGAGGAAGTGCGGCCGAGTCCCAAGCGGAGCAGTGTGCGGCGTTCAACAGCCAGGAGTTCATGGGTCGACTCTACAACTGGGAAGCGTTCACTGAGGGTGAGGACACGTGCCGCCCAGATCGCTTCCACTCTCCTCGCTGGCTGCTCTCCCCCGGCTCCTTTTCCTCTTCACTGTCCAACGTCTCCGTTTCTCTCCTTCCAGCTCGAGCAAAACAGATTCCTGCCGAGTGAGATAAAGAAAAGGGAAAAACAGTAAAAAGAGGTGGGAGGTGATGGGACGCAAGTGTTTTTGTCGCACCACAACAGGGGGAGAAAGGGAGAAAACGGGGCCTGCGCTTGTGTGTGTGGGCTAGTGTGTGTGTGTGTGTGTGCGTGTGTGTGTGTGTGTGTGTGTGTGTGTGTGTGTGTGTGTGGGCTAGTGTGTGTGTGTGGGGGGGGGTGCTTGTTTACTTCCCTCCAAAGTGTACAACAGTTCAGAGAGGTGGGGATTTTTTTTTTGATGTATCATTGTTTTCCAATGCTGGGGGGGGGCACCAAAAACAGCAAAAATATGAGGAATTTTAAGGCTGGAATACTAAAATCATGGGGATTTGGGGAGTTGAAGAATGGAGCAAAGGGAGAGGAGAAACACAGCTGTGAAGTGATACCGGCGCTGTGTGTTTTTTTGTGTGTGTGTGTTTATTGGCAACTGTGTACACACGCAGGATGGATGTTTTAATGAGTTCGGCGCAGCGTGTAAAATCATGTAAAGTATGTTTATGTGTCAGCGGTTGTGGGATCGTCTGGCTGGAGTTGCTGAACACCCACAGTCAGTCGGAGCGCCGGGCCGGACCGAACGGGCCCGAGGTGACTCCAAATGCTGGTGGGAGGAGATCAACCCTGTCACAGCTGCAAAGGTTCTAGTTTAGCTTCAGGAACAAACTCGACTGTGGCTCCAGCTGCAGATATTCTGCAGCTTGTCTCCTTTGTAGATCATTAATTTAGCCTGTTTTCCATAACGAAGCAGCTTATTAATCATCCAGAATCTTCTTCCAAGTTAAAAATTTGGAAAATTGAAAGAGGCGCTTGTGTTTGGGGTATAAAGATCTGGTGTGTGATCGTCCCCGTCTGCCCATCCAGGAGATGAGGCTGCCTCTGATGGGTTCCACCTCTGTATGTTCACCAAACACCTGTGGGCTGACCCACAGGGGGGGGGGGGGGGGGGGGGGGTACATGGCCTAACGGCATCCCATAATATGAGAGGGAGGCTGCCTCCAAGGCCGTAATGATGCCCTTTTTTTGATCTTGTCACAGCAGCTCAGTCTGTGTCTGAAGGTGCGACTATAAAATCTGCTGCACATCTGTTTCACCACAGTATCAGAAGGAGACTGTAAATACGAGGGGGTTTCCTCCCTCCCCCTCTCCCCCCGTCTTTCCCTCCCTCTCCCCCTCTCTCTCTTTCCCTCCCCCCTCTCTCCCCCTCTCTCCTCCCTCTCCTTCTCCCCCACTCCCCCTCTCTCTCCTCCCCCTCTCCCCTCTCTCTCTCCCCCCTCTCTCCCTCCCTCCCCCTTTCCCCCCTCCCCCCTCTCTCTTTCCCTCCCCCTCTCTCCCCTCTCCCTCTCCTCCCTCTCTCCCCTCTCCCTCTCTCTCTCTCCTCTCTCCCCCTCTCCCTCTCTCTATCCCTCCCTCCCTCTCTCCCCCTCTCCCTCTCTCTCTCCCCCCTCTCCTCTCCCCTCCATCTCTCCTCTCTCCCCCTCTCTCCCTCCATCTCTCTCTCCCCCTCTCTCTCCCCCTCTCTCTCTCTCCCCCCTCTCCCTTCTCCCCTCCCCCCCCTCCCTCTCTCCCCCCTCCCTCCCCCCCTCCCATCCTTGCTGTTCTGTATCTGCCGTCCGTCCTTGGCTTCTGCTTCACCCGGGCTTATTTTTAACCGCCGGGTTCTTGAGTTCTGCTGGATGTTGGAGGGGGGGGGGCGACTAACGGAGGAGTAAATCACACTTCTGGCAATCAGAATCGGCCCGTTTGTGACGTTGAGGTTCTTTGTGCGAGCGACGTCACCTCTTGGGCGCGAGGCGTGCTGGCGATGATCCTTTTCCACTATGTAACCCCCATCGTGCTGTTTCCTCCAGTCCCGTCCCAAACGCCCATATCTGACTTCCCATCGAGCCAGCGGAGGCCGAGAGGAGAGCGAGGCGTGCCGACGTGTGGCGCATTAGTAATTCCTGTCCAGCTGCACACATCTGCTCAGGACATCCAGCAGAACCGCACACATTTACATTACACAACTGGATCTGATTTTGCTCCCCGGGGTTTTGGGTTTTGTTGAGGAGGAACAGAACCACAGATAATTTCAGCTCTTGTTTTTCACATTGGCTCCAGCAGTTCGTTGAAAAGCTGCACATGCAGGTGTTGTTCCACTTGAATATTCCCCTTTTTCTGGGCACATCCCCTCCGTCAGCACCCATATCCACCCCTCTTCCTGTCCCTCTTTCTCTCTCTCTGCTGGAGTTTGTTTAGATGGAGAGATAATGGGGAAGTATATTTAGACACCATATGTTCCACTGTCTGAACACTGAGCTCAGAGAGGGAGAGATGGGCCGCGGGAGGGAAAGAGATGCCAGATACTGCGTGGAAAAGATCAATTATATTAAAAAAATAAAAATAAAAACAAAGAGGAGAAACAGGATCATTAGGGAGTGCCACTGTATGACTCCAGGGCAAGAAGAATCGGGGGGGTGATGTGATGTTCTTTGTCACTGTCTCCTGTCTAATCGCTCACAGATAAGTGTGACAGACAGAACTGGGGAGGTGAGACAGCGCCTTCCTGTCTGACTGATTCGTGCTTCGAGGAGGCACGAGCGAAGCGGCGCCCGGCCCACGTGAGCTCGCCGGACGCAGCTTATGATATGATAAAACACTTTGTGACGCTCCCACTTGCCATATTTTAAACATTTCGGCGACAAAGTAAACTCAGCGATGTGATGCGGTTTGTTTCGAGACTCTAAAATGCCATTAAGCTGACATATTGCTGCTTTTGTACAATATTTATTTCAGGAAAATGATGTAGATTGTTATGCAGTTATTACAGTCACTTCCTAAAAGCTGCATTTTGTCTCACGAGAAGAACTTATTCAGATAAAATACACTCCAAACATCCCAGCTGTAAAGTTGGACTTTAAGAGTGGCTTATTAGGCCGTTTGCCATTAAAATAACGGGTCGTTTTCAGGTAAGAGCTCACGCCAGGCGAAGCGTCGGGCTCCGGGGAGCCGCTGGCCTTTCAGCATGTGGCGGGCTGAATTCTCTCCTGACCGCGGGGATGAAGGGCGCTCTGCTGGTTGACCTTTCAGTCTTTGTTCTCCGGTGAACCCTCCTCGCTTTGAAGATGGCGAGGGTTTGGGTTACTTGGTGACGATAGCTCATTGAGCTGCGACGGGAAGTCTTTCCATGGAGATTAAAAAAGAAGAGAAAAGGGCGGAGAGGTAAATTCCATCCTCCCAGAGACAATATTAGGACTGCGTCTCAGTGGTTTCCACCACCTTTGATCAGGTACACGATGGCGGGGAAGCGTCCTGGGCGTAAATCTGACACCACATTGAGAAGTCATCGTGTCAGAGGCAGCGAGAAGGTCCCGTTAACCTCTGGACACCTCCCTCTGTGAGCCAGGGCTCGTGCAGTGAGCTCACGCCTGCACATCTCACGCACACGCCATCAGAGGCTCCTCGCTCAAATCCTCAATCCCCATCCTGAAGGATGAGCGGAGCACAAACTCCTCCTGTCTGTGGCGCCAAACCCAACGACCTCAGCAGAACTCACGTTTAAAGCTGCTTATTTTATGAGATCGGACCACTCATGGGGAGGAAGCCTTTACTGAGGTGGGGTGATGTCATCCACGCGCAGCAGTGCTGGTTTAACAGTAAACACAGCCGTCTGTGGGACCACTGGTCACTAATTAGCCCAGCATGACGGAGCAAAACCAAATGCTGTTGTGCTAAATTTCAGTCGAGTCGTTCGAGCGGCACCAAACCTGCTTATGTAATTCCAAAAGAAGGCTCCCGGTTTGGGTTTTTCCTACCGTCTGCGCGCCTCTCTGCCGTTCCCTTGACATCATCTGCTTATTCACTGTATACAAAAGGACCTAAATTTACCGGTTTACCCCGGAGCTGTCTACTCTTGCTCGGATTCCTCCCTTTTCTCTCCGTCCAAATACACGCCTCGCTGCTGTGTGGGCCTGTTGGGCTATAAATCAGATCCCGTGTCAGGCTGCTGTTTACACCTCTCTCCCGAGGACGTCTCTCCTGGGGAGGTACAACAGTGAGTGCGCTCATACGTGCGAGCGGCGGGGGGATGTAAATAATCGGTCTGCTGCTGCGGTGCGGGGGGTTGTATAGGTTTCCCCACCACATGGACAGATGTTCAGTGACCAGCTGTGTGTCCTCCACGCCGGATAAACACACACGGAACCGTCACGCCGTGGTGACCGAGCGCTCGCAGCCACGAGCACTTGTTGCATTAATCCTCTGTGTGTTGCAGCCGGGGCAGATAAGCAGTGCGAGCTGACCTGCAGGCCCGCCGGATATCGCTTCTACGTCCGCCTGGCCGAGCGCGTCAGGGACGGGACGCCGTGTTTCAACGTGACCTCGGCAGACGTGTGCGTGGAAGGACGCTGCGTGGTGGGTGCATGTACATTCACACGGGATTTTAAGGGATTTAAATTGCATCGTCTCATGTCTAAAAGCTAATGTAAATGATTTCCCACGTTTTTTTGGGACGACTGTCAAGAATTTGCCGATATCCGGTGTGTTTTTTCCTCCCCCCTCACTCACTCACACCCTCCCCTGGCAGACCGAGGGCTGCGACGGGGTTTTGGGCTCCGGCTCCGTCATTGACAAATGTGGGGTTTGTGGTGGGCGGGACTCCTCCTGCCGAAAGGTGAGGGGAAGCTTCCAGAATGTCACCGTTCCCCACGGTTACCACAAGATCCTGGACATCCCAGCGGGGGCAACGTTTATTAATGTCACCGAGAGAAGAGCCAGCCCGAATTACCTCGGTAAGAGCGAGCAAATGTACGTTGTGTACTTGGAAACCGGGAAAAAAATCTTGGATTTAACAAAGATGATTCACTATTTCCCTTTTATATGTATGAATGTCCATGTAGAAAATGCTTTGATCTATTGCTTTTGGAATATTAAAGCACAAAAAATTCTAGCGTGAATTTCTAAATTTAAATTTCATGAACTTGTAGTTTACACACTTTTTTTATCAAGTAGTAATATTGGTTTGTTGATTCTCACAACATTTTAAACGTTTAACTTATCCAAGTTTGACATCCAGGTACTTTTACAACTCTTCTCCAAGATACACAAACCAAATCCTGTTTAGGCAACCACGCAGGCATGTGGATGTTCTTAAATAATTCCGGAGACGGCTCCAATAAAAGTGAGACGCTGCCGATGGAAGTGCAGATTTGGGAATGAGAGTGTCTGTTTACGCTGGCTCGAAATCAGACTGTAAATTTAGTGGTTTCACAGAATGACTCGGATAAGACTTTTATTGTCAGACCCATACAGAGTTGCTCTGTCTGGGGTTGCATTTAAAGTTCAACGGGGGGGGGGGCTGATACAAATTCCCCACAATACAGACTAAACAAGGACAAAACTCAAGCGGCTAACACTCACAGGTCTCCTCCTCCTCTCCCTGCAGCCATGAGGAGCGGTACAGGGGCGTCGGTGGTGAACGGGCGCTGGGCCGTGGACCCTCCCGGGGACTACCAGGCCGGGGGGACCACGTTCACCTACACGCGACCCAGAGGTCAGTCGGAGGGGGAGGAACAGCGAGGCGAGTCGCTCACGGCTCCAGGACCCACCAGCACTCAGCTCCAGTTGTATGTGAGTTCAGGAGACACAGTTCAGCCCCACAAACATAAATCAGGCCGGCAGAAATTGACTTAATGATAAGGATCGCATGCAAGGGCAGAAACACGTGTTTACACGGGTCTCACACATCAAAAAATATAAGCAAACCAGAGACGATGGCCATGCCGGTCTGCTCCGTGTCAGGATTCTGGAGATAGGCGGCATCCTTTTAGCATTATACAGGCAGCTGTAGTGAAGCTATCCAGGGCTAAGTAATAACAACTTTAGCCTCAGGCTAAGATCTTATTAAAGAGCAGGAGGCATCTGCAGCCTTGCATGGTGGAGCTGAAGGCCAGGAGGGGGCAGAAATAGCAAACATCTAACACAAATTGATCCGCTCCAAGATCACCTGGGGTTTGGGGGGGGGGGGGTTTAATGGGACTCTGAGATAAGACACAGGAAACTCTTTCCAAAAAAAGACAGAAAAAAATCTATGGACTTGAATGAAAGAGGAGGAGAATGAATCTAGTCCTGAAGCTTCACATTCTATCCTTAAATTCACATCTGCTGCCAGTATTTCCTTTAACAGCCGTCGTCTAGTTAATAGAATAAAAGTTTAAAAATCTGGTTTAAACTCCCCCTTCCATTAATTTTACTCTCTTTATTACTCGCCCCGTCTCACTGGCTCACGTTTGGTTCCTGCACAGCTGCAAATCTTTATCTGTGTTGTTAAATTAGCATCTTGTGAGACGCAGTGATGCATTTTACGGTGGTTGAGGGCTGCGCAGGTCGTTCTGTGAGGGGGGGGGGGCACCAACAGAAGTTGCTCCTGGCTGGTGTCGTAAAGAAAACCAAATAAGAAAAGTAATTGTACGTCTGGCCGCAGCCGGTTTTTACTCCGCAATCCTCCCAGACTTCAGCCTCTTCAGTTAATCTCAGTGTCCCAGGAGGAATGAGTGTCACAGAGGCACGTGCACGCCCCGCTAAAGCGTCCTGACATTGATGCTCTGCAGGGCCCGGCTCTGTTATTATTCTTGGATAAGAGAAACTTAAAGCTCCGTCATGCTGTGTGTGTCACCGGCTGCCTCTCGTTCTATCCGTCCCCTCGCCCCGTCCAGATCATTTTTCACAAGGAGAACCCAGGCATCGACTATGAGTTTTACATCCCAGTGGAGAAGAAGGAAGAAGAGAGGGAGAGACCGAAGGAGAGAGAGCGGGAGACACCCAGAAACGCACCCAGGGAGAGGCCCCGGGAGCACGAGCAGGCCAGGGCACCACTGCGCAGTAAGTACGCACTTCTTGGAGCGTTTCCCCGTTCTCTTTGGCAGCTGTGTCCCAAAACACCCGTGAAACAGATGTCAGGGTGCATGTGTGCGACCCGTTCTTTTAGCAGGGATAAAACAGATTGTGGGAAATTGTGGCGCTTGTGAACAACGCACTTGAAGATCTGTTCACACAACCGAAGAGCCGATGATGATTCAGTCTCGCCACAGTTTCGAGGAAGCACTTGAAACCTTGAGAAATGTTGTGTTGTTGTGCTCGTTGGCCAAGTAGAGGGAGATGTTGTGTTATCGGGAGGATATCTGCATGTTGGCTGTCATGAGACCCTGACCTCATCCTGACGGCGGTGGTCAGTGACTCACTGCCTTCCTCATATTGTCAACCATTCAGCAATACTGGTTTGTCTTTTTCTCTCCCTCTCTATTGTGCTTCCCTCCTTTTCCTCCTCACCTCCCTCCCCTATTTTCACCTACCTCCGCTTCCATCGTTCCTATCCTGTGTAATTCGTCTTCCAGGTCCTCTCACGGTGTCGATAGAAGACCCCCCCCCTGCTCCTCCTCCTCCTCTCGCAGGCCCGTCTTTCCCACCTTCCTCCTCGTCGGTGTTCTCACCCTCCTCCCAAGACCGATGGACACCTGATCGGTCCCGTTCTCGTGGCCTGGCGCCCAACAGGAACGCGCGAATCCCTCCGCGCACTGACCTGCCCCTGGACACTCAGACGCCGTTTGTATGGAGGAGAGGTGGACTTACTGAGTGCACAGCTTCCTGTGGCAAAGGTTATTGTTAAATCCTCCCTTAGTCATCTGAATTCGAATCGAAATTGTAAATAAACAGTTAAAGCGGTGCCCTTCTGGAATGGAATGCCTCCCTCTTGCGGTTGGTTGGCGCAAGCGCAAGCCGCCACGCGTTCATTTCGTTTCTCTGACCCCCTGTAGGCTCCCAGTTCAGAGTCATCATCTGTGTGGACCGCCACACAGACGAGGAGGTCCCGGAGAGGAAATGCGACTCTGCAGCCAAGCCAGTCCCCGAAGATGAGCCTTGTAACACGCACGCTTGCCCGCCATTGTGAGAAAACACACCCGAGATATACACAGAGTGAACCATTCCCAGTATAATATAATACAGTTTGCAGCTGCTGGTTATCATGAATGGAAATCAGTGAATTTTAAGAAGCCTAAATATTGCAAATCGTGTGCACTGTTTCACGTCAGGGTGCAGATATACAGTACGTAATGTAAAGAAAACGGATGATGCAAACATTTGTGGAGTCGACTGTTCCGCCTGAGAATGACTGAACCGTTTTCCCCTCAGCTGGGAGGCCAGTTCGTGGTCAGAGTGCAGCGTGTCCTGCGGCCCTGGCGTGCAGCAGAGGCAGCTCCAGTGCAGGCAGAGTTTTGGGAACCGCTCCACCATGGTCCACCCCCAGCGCTGCGCTACCCTCACGCCGCCAGAGTCCACACAGGCGTGTCAGCTCCAGCTCTGCTCCCACTGGGAAGTCAGCTCGGACTGGACCAAGGTCGGCCAGGAACACCAGTATATGAAATAGACGCAAACGCAGTTCACATTTAGTCTGAAATGATAAGAATTGTGTGTGAAATCACCTTTAAGAGCACTCGAGGTTTCAATTAGTGGGTAATGCATGTGTGTAAAGGTTTATAATGGGCGTTAATCACAACAAAAACTAAGCTGATCCAGTTTGTAGGCGCGTAACAAACTGGATCAGCATGAATTGATCCCTAATGGTGTTGCCATAGTGCTCGGTGGACTGCGGGATTGGGAGGAGGACGAGGAGCGTGCGCTGCATCACCGATCAGGGCAGCGTTGTCAACGACATCGAGTGCAACTCCAGAGCGCGTCCACAAGGCAGCGAGGAGTGCAACATGGGGCCGTGTGTGACCAACTGGTACTTCACCAGCTGGTCCAAAGCCGTGAGTGACACACGCCTGACAGACGTTTGGGGTGGGACGTCAGGCTGATCTCCCATTCTGGCCCTCAGTGTTCGGCGCAGTGCGGCCCCGGGGTGCAGAAGAGAGACGTGGTGTGCCTGACGCGGGGCGGGGTGAAGGAGGGCGGCGGAGGAGGAGAGTGTGTTGGGGAAAAACCAGCAGAGATGAAAGCCTGCAACGGGGGTCCGTGTGTAGCCACGACCATGTGGTACAGCAGCCCCTGGACACAGGTGGGTGTGTGTCCGCCGCGTAACGAGCGTTTCGACGCCGCCCGCTGAGTCGTTTCATTGTTTAGTGCAACGTTGCGTGTGGGAACGGAACACAGCGCCGGGACATCATCTGCGTCAAGAGGGCCGGCGGCGAGTTCACCGTGGTACCAGGCGGCGAGTGCGCACATCTGGACAGGCCGGCGCCGGTGCAGCAGTGCGAGATGGGCGAGTGCAAGCCGCAGTGGTTCACGACGGAGTGGAGCGCGGTGAGAGCGGGGCCGGACGTCGGCCAGAGGTTTTCACGCCCGCGGCAGGAAGCGGGCGACCCGTCACTGACGCCCTCCCGCTTTTGTCCCCAGTGCTCACAGTCGTGCGGCAAAGGCCTCCAGATGAGGGAGGTACGGTGCCTGACGGAGGACAAAAGGCACAGCAGCGACTGCGACTCCGGCACCAAACCGGTGCAGGAGCAGACCTGCAACGTGGTTCCCTGCGGCCCACAACCGTCAGGTGGGCGTGCGGCACCCCTGAGGGGACGGGTGGGGCTCCCCTCCCCCTCCCCCACGCTCACCTCTCCTTCTCTCTTTCCAGACAAAAACTGCCGGGACAAGCATCACAACTGCGTGATGGTGGTCCAGGCCAGGCTCTGCGTCTACTCCTACTACAAGAACGCCTGCTGCGCCTCCTGTACCCAGAGCGCTCAGCGCGCTAAGAGGCACTGACCACGACGCTTCGGGAGCGCGGAACCGGTCCGGGATCGCGTCAACGGTCGCCGTGGCGCGCGTGCGGAAATGGACGTAATCTCCCAGGGCAGAAGACTTTTAGCTGTTTTCTCCTGATTTTCTTTTTTTCGGGTAAAACACTGTGAAAATAGCAGCCCCTCCCCCCTCTTTTTCTACGTTGCCCAGCAGCCCAAATCCCCGATCACGTCACACAGATTTGCATGTTTGATTGACTCCTCTTTTTTGGTGGTGGAGAGATCTCGATGGGAGGCGCTCGCTGCCAACACACGTGAAATCCTCTCTGACATGAGCAGGACAGCAGGGCCGGAGTGTCCAGACGTCCGTACCACTAACTCACCTGTATGTCGTCGTCGTGTTAAAGATCTACTGGACTGGATCCACTGTGCAGGTGCTCCCCGACTAAGCTAGAAGGATTTTGTGAAACTACTTTTGTTGTCTTTGCCAAAAACAAAACTAAAAAAAAGGTGTCTGCTCGTTCTGCAGTTTATTATCAAGTAAATGAACCAAAGTAGCGCAGAAAGAGACCAAATATAACAGGTGAGGTTCTCTCCAAATTAGAAGGATGTTATGAAAAGACCAAACCAACACTTAGTTTTTTTTCTTTTATTTTAACTGACCTACAAGCTTTAGTTTGTATGATGAAGGATCCCATCGTCCACTGCAGCTCCTCGTGTTTTAAGGCGAAGGCTTCGGGGGAAAACTGTCATTTTCGAGAGATTTTTGTCCCTGAGAGATGAGGAATATGGCCGTGGTCTTGATTCTCTGTAACAGTAAAACTATAAATTCAACATTTACAGCGTGAACTCGCTGGTTCGCGCAGCTTTGGAACTTTCCCTCTTGGCTGAAATTGTAGAATTTGAAAGATGTTGTCACGTCGGGCCTCCTCGTCTCGGAAGCCACTTCATTTAAATCGGTCTTTTTGTGGAGGGGGGCGATGAATCTGCCCTGTCGGGGTGGGGGATGCCAGGATGAGGAAACCCTTAATACGGATCAGAATCTCTCCGTGTGAAATTAAATATTTTATATTCAAAGTAAAACGTTCTGTACATGTGTCCAAGTGCTCTTAATGCCTTCTCTCCTTTTATCTGTCTTTATTTTGTTGTTTTCTCATTTTATAACCATCACATGAAACAAATACAGACATAATACTACACACACACACACACACACACACACACACTACACATTCAAATGGTGAGGAGTCTGTATATTTGTCAGCTATGTTTTAATGTTTATATTTCTTTGAATATAGTTGGTGCTTATATCTTAGAAGACTTGTATTAACATCCACCTGTAACTATTATATTTTCAGAAAAATCAGAGATTTCATTGTATTTGTGTGTGTGTGTGTGTGTGTGTGTATGTGTGTGTGTGTGTGTGTGTGTGACTGTGGCTTTCTCTGTGCGGTTATTGTCTCTAATCCCTGGTAGAAAAAAGTGTTTTTTATATATATAAAAAAAACAAAAAGGATAGTAATTTATCTATTATGGAAAGATCATGTAATTTATTTTCTGTTTTTAAAAGCTGTAGCAAATGTTCTTTGTTACCACGAGAGTTTATGAGATGTTACTGACACGGATTTTTTTTTTTTTTACATTATTAAGTAAAAGCTAAAAACACTGTGGAGAGATGATTAAGTCAAAGGTTCAAATGAAATAAAAACAAACATACAGGAGTTATTTCAGACGTTTTATTGGTTTTCACCGACAACTAAAGTGTTATAGCCGTTCTCATCCGCACGGTGGCGCTGTTGAATCCCCTATCTTTAGTTGCAGTAACCGGAATGGACTGTGTGTATTAAGCCTTGAACTCTGAGCTGTACATTAAAATCATATAATGTCTTTATTGTTGAAGTCTCCTGAGATACGTTAAGGTCACTGGTGTTTTTTAGATTTACGTGGCCAAAAAGCTGGTTTTTAATAAACTCGCATCCGGATGTGATTCAAATTGAAGTGGAGCCTTTTTCCCTCGGCGGGTTTTAAACTACCTCCGTAAACTACCCCCCAACAGAGAGGTTTCCCCCTCGGCGCGTGCGTTTGTGCGTGTGCGCGTGCGCGGTGGGTTGATCGGCTCCTGCTGCCCGCTCGCTGTTCGCACCTCCGGGACCCAGCGGAGGGTTCACGTGCCGGCCCTTCTTCTTAACTGGGTTTCAAACAAAGTCCCCTGGTCCCCGGGTGCGCGCGCGTATCGCGAGGGTGGGGTTTAGGCCTATGGTATAGCCTCTATACGGTTGATGAATGCATCGGGCACGAGCGAGGCCGCCAGATGGTGACCTTTTGGGGGAAATTGCCCTGATCCCGATGACTCTTCCCTTTCGCTCCATTCCTCACCTACGTCGGCATCTCCCGCGAGACTAACGGTGTCAGGCAGCCCAGGCTGCACGTGAGGCCTCGGTGAAACGACCCATTGTCGCGCGCGTTCCAAAAGTACAGCCCAAAGTAGGCCAAACCTCACCCCGAGCTATCGCTCCTTCTCCCTGCCACACTTTTCCCTCCGCGTGGGCGTGAGCGTGATTCCGGGCCGGGCATGAGCAGCTGTAGTAGTCGTGACTGCGTGCTCGTCATCGGCGGCGTGCTTCACGTCAGGAGGCATCGTTTCAGCACCACGGCCAGGGCTCGCGGCAAGAACAATAGGCGGCTCCGCGCGCGGCACCGTCTTCAAAGTTTAAACCGCACGGCATCGCTCGCTCACGCGCTGAAATGCGCGTAACGCCGCAAAGCGGATCGAAACGTCGTAATAAACGTTGTACTTGGTGAATTTACACGTTGAAATGTCGTTAAATGGTGTGTATTCTTTAATTTTCCTGTGAATGATTCAAAAGAGTTGCAGACCGTCCCTAAGAGTTACGTCACGGAGTCGAACTGGGAGGAGGTGTGAGTGTGCGTGTGTGTGTGTGTGTGTGTGTGGGGGGGGGGGGGGGGGGGGGGTAGAGGGGATACCGGCATAGGATGAGAACAGACATCCAGCCTTTGGACGAGTGAGTCGCCTCAAGAAAGAGTGAGCTCGATTGTCCCTCGTGTGCGTTCGGAACAAGAACCTTAAATAGGCCGTTGCCCGGAAACAGACCGGTTTAGGGACTCATTTAGGGACACACGCGCGTCACTAAAATAAGAGAACTGCCACTTTGGTGAAAGTGAAACTGCCGAGGCAGCGGTCTCTTCCCTGGGCTGAAACGAGTCAAGGGGTCCGGATCTCTGCGGTCTGGATACACCTGCAGGGGTTCTCTTCCGCCAACTCTTTCACCGCGAACACGGGAGGCGACTTTGTAAAAACACAGCCGAGTCTATATAGGAACAGGGGGGAGGAAGAGAAGGAGGAGGAGGAGGAGGAGGAGGAGGAGGAGTAGAGGGATCGTACGGCAGGCACAAAGAGCGGAGAGCATCCAGAGAGAGGAAGGAGGACGGGACGGAGAGAGCGCGCCGAACCCGAGCCGACACACAGCATCTCCCACCCGTTAAAAACAGTAAGAACTCTCTCAGAACTCCACTAACACAGCCGCGAATGGGATTTCCTGTTGTTTTGTTCTGCGTGCAAGTGCGAGCGTGCGCGCCCGCGCGTATAAGTATATGTGTACATTGAGGGGGGGGATCGGACAAAGAGCAAGTGAGCCCCGTGACATCCGTGTGCACGCTGTAACCTACAGCTGGCTAAACAAAGAAAGCGCTGATTTCCTCCAATCAGGCTGATTTTTCTCTCCTGTGTGTGCAGGGATCCCGGACGCCGTTTCTCCACCTCACGGTACGAACCTTTGCTTTTATTTCCCGTTTAAATGTCTTTGCATTGCGTGGGGGAAAGTCCCATCATTGGTTTTTGATTGGCTAATTAACATTTGGGTAATTGTTCCACTATAACCCGGAGCTTCGTGGTGCAGGCACGTCCAAAAAACCCCAAATTAACTGTAGAGAAATCAGTTTAGCCATATTTTCATTATTGGATCGCATATTTTTAGTTATATTTATTTTCAAAAGTATAATGATTATTTTTTAAAAATTTTACTCATCTTATGTGCTAAATATAGTAAATGTCACTCTAAATGCAATGGCTTATACAGTATAAGTATTTATGTAGCAGATTCAGGATGAAACTGTTGTAATTGTTGTACGACTGATCCAGTGTTGGTTCCATGTCTCCAGGAACCCCTCCTCTGTTCAGCCCCCACTCAGAACCCGCTCTGCTCTCTACTCCGTCCTGATGAAGGAGGCCGATGCCATCAAGCTGTTCGTGGGGCAGATTCCGCGGAATCTGGAAGAAAAGGACCTGAAGCCGATCTTTGAGCAGTTTGGCAAGATCTACGAGCTGACGGTGATTAAGGACAAATACACTGGCATGCACAAAGGTGAGTCTCAGCATCACCTGTCTGCAGTGAGCACGGTCGCGAGAGAAAGGCGGCTGAAGGATGGGGGCTTTGCTCGCACTGTTACCAGTCACCATGGAAACTGTCACACCTGCTCTCGTCCACGTTTAAAGCTCCCTCTGAGAAGTGCGGTCATGGAGACAGGCAGACGAAGGCGGTCGTTAAGCGGTTCCCTTTAAAAACCAAGCACGCTTCTTTTCTGGAGATTTTAGTTTTAAATCTGTTAATTAGTGATGTGTCTTAACGGTGAAATAGAGGTTTTGGATTCCCCCCTCTATTTAAATGAAAAATATAATATATTCTCGAGGTAGTCTGTTTTATTTTTAACATTCTTGCTACCGACTGATTTGATGCTTGTAGCTCCGACTTCTTGTTCTTGGAAATTTCAAAGCTTTACAAATCACTTTTATTAAAACAGCAATATTTATTCAAACCAATCGAGGTCTTTTGTTGCCTACTTTTAGATCGACGCATGCTAATTATTGAACTTTCTGACCCAAACAAAACAAAACCAGCCCCATTCATTGCAGTTGATTTTGTCAACTTTACTGTTTCCTTTATATGACATTAAATATTCTACACGTGGCCTGGAGATGGTTGATCAGTGTCGGTTATTAGAAGGTTTTAAATATACAAGAAACTGGCAAAACCGCTCTCTCTTTTGCTCTCTCTCTCTCACGCACACACACACACACACACACACACACACACACACACACACACACACACACACTCACGCACATGCAGACCAAGCGAGGGTTCTGTGTGTTATGAACTAGATTAGGCTGTATGCTCCAATCAGTGTAATGGGCCTGTAAGCCTGGGTGACACAAGGGAAAGGATCTGTTGTTTTGACAATCCCCACAGCCAAAGTAAGCTCTTCTTAAAAGCAATGAGATGGACCATAAGATGTGTGTATCTTTGTTTGTTTGTCTTTACTTTGCTACATGTTTTCACGGATTATTCTTGCCATCTTCTGTGTATATATTTTTTTTTTTTTTAATGGGATCACACCGAGTCTTTCTTCCTGTGTACGGCCCATGTGAATGTTTCCTTCCTAATCATCAAATATTGTCTTCTCCACTCTGAATCTACGCGAGTCTGTCTGAGATGTGACCGGGATGCTAACCTGCTGCTAATCTTGTTGTCTTAGTGCTGGTGACAGGTGTAGTAAACAGCTCTGGCCAGCCAGCTCTGCTACCTACCCCTCCCTCACACATACAGACACAGGTACAGCACATAGGAAAACAGAGGGAGTGTATTTGGAGTGATCGTGAGGCATGCATAGTGGTTGGTATAGGGCAGGATCCTCACTGTGTCCAGCCTGCAAGGCCTTGTTAGCCCCGCGCACACGTCTGTGGTGCTGTCATGTGTGCTGACTCGTGCCGTGCCGTTCTGACATGTGCCGTGCCGTGGACTGTCCTCCTCCGCTCTAGAGTGCATCATCATGGTGTTGTCACGTTTAGTTACAGTGCATGAATCTATATTTGTACTTTGATGCCGCTGCCGCAGATAGTCGCAAAATAATCAGAGTACTTCTCAGAGAAGGCATAAATAATGAAGGGCTTTAAAGGATGTCAGTGACGTGTGGCTGGTGTTATTGTGGGGGGGGGGGGGGGGGTACTTGAAGAAAGTGGTGAATATTAGAGCAAATTCACAGGAGCCGCTGACGCTTCCTCCTCTCCCTCTTTCTGTCTCTGACAGGATGTGCATTTCTGACGTACTGTGCCAGAGAGTCTGCACTGAAAGCCCAAAGCGCTCTGCACGAGCAGAAAACACTACCAGGGGTAAGAACACACCACACACACACACACACACACACACACACACACACACACACACACACACACACACAAAATTCACACGTGGGCAACAGTGCAGCCTATGCATGTATGTCACCGGTGCTAGCTCCTACCACTACATATACAAACGCTGCAGCCTCCACACACACACACACACACACACACACACACACACACACACACACACACACGTGCCCTCGGGTCAGTGTGTGTGCTATTGGAGATTCAGCTCCCATTAGTAGAGCAGTGACATAACTCAGCAGCCGGCAGGCGTCTTACTGCTAAGGACAAACAGCTCCTCTCCGGAGAGGCGCGGGCTACTCGGTGAGCATTATCATCTCCAGTTCTGTGTCTCCTTTTCTTCCTCCGGATCTCTCCGTCGGTAACCCCTCCGGTAATTGCTCCCACCTGGAGAGTGTGTGTAATTAATGTGGTCATTCCCCTTTGTCTGGTCCCAGTCTTCCTCGTTCTCTCTTATGAGGGATTGTGAGCTGCGGTGGGACGCTGCTCGTCGCGGAGGGAGCTCTGTGCGAAACCTGCCTATTGAGCGGACTGACCCCCCCACCCCCACCACACACACACACACACACACACACACACACACACACACACACACGATTTTTCTCCACTTTCCTCTCTGGCCTGGTTTCCACTGCATCTGAACACGTTTTTAGTCGTTTTTTTTCCGTATCTCTGAAAACGGCGCCTCGATGCTTTTGCTATTCTAATCAATCCCCGCCTCGTTGTCATGGCGCCACCCTGCTGCCAATCAGCGTTTCACCTTCTGCCTTTTCTCTGCAATCTGGGCTTGTTGATAAGATCTCGGTTGGAAGAGAGCCTGAAGAGGAGGCTTTGCAGGGGGGAGGGGGAGTCTTCCAACACACAAACCCAAACCTCAGTTACACTCGTATATCTCAGCAGGGATGGCGGACCCCCCCCCCCCCCCCACACACACACACACACACACTAACGCACCACGTTATTGATGACATCATTCCCACCAGGCCTTACCAAGAAGTCCGACCTTTCTGTAAGAATCCCCCTTCCCTACCAAGCATCCTGCTTCCCGCCCCTCGACCGTCCTTCGAGTCGTCCCTCACCTCATTTCCGCTTCCCTCTTTCCGTCCCCGCCGATGACGTCCTCGCCCTCCCAGCGTCAACACTTGCGAGGGCGATACTCGTTAGTGGTGCGTCGTAAAGATCTAACACAAAGCAATCAGAGGCCCCCGCTCCCCCGAGGAGGAACCGCGGCTTCAGCGGGGGCGTGGCCGTTGTTTGGTGGGGTTTTAATAAGCGTGCAGTGATTTTTCCTGCTCGTGTCCCACTTTCCACGTAAAAGAGGCGTCCGAACGGCACCTTTGCGGTCCGACGTCCAGCGTTTGAGGTTGGGATGAAGCTCGTCGACGTTCCCGCGTGTCGTCCTGTCCTCCATCTTCTGCACGTCCCCCTCCAAAGGTCCCGTCGTTTCATCGATTTATTTATCACCAGTTTTGCGACTCCTGCGCCGGTTCCTTCCGGGCCCGCTGGGTTCGATGCCCCCGCACTTTGTCTTTGTTTCCTGCTCAAATCCCTTCTGCCCCCTCTTCTGCTGCCCCCCCTCAAGTTTCTCTGCACCAGAACAATTTTTTGCACTTTTGTCTTCCCCTCTTTCATGGTCTGTCCCATTTCTCCCTGAATAAAATCTCTTCTGAGATTTTAGGGTGAAATGGAACCCCCCCCCCTCCCCCCCACTTTCCCCATTCCTGCTGTCTTATACTTATTTCTTTTCCCTCACTGCACACTCACGCTTCTTCCTCGGATTCTAATTTCACAGTCATTTATGGTAACCCTTCTCCTAAGCCCTTCTCTCAACGTCAGATCCCCTCTCTCTCCATCCTACCCCCCCCCCCAATGCTCCGCAGTTCCTCTACTGCACGTCTCATTTCCCCTCCTCTTGATTAGTTGACCCTTTTGACCATTTCACACCCCACCTCCTCCCTTTCCTCACCCCCCTCCCCCAGCTCTGCTTGTTAAGCTGGATGATTAGTTTCTCACAAACTGATTTTCATGGTTACATCTCAGTCATCAAGCATCAGGCTGAGGTGTGTGTGTGTGTGTGTGTGTGTGTGTGTGTGTGTGTGTGTGTGTGTGTGTGTGTGTGTGTGTGAGGGAGGAAGATAGTGATGTTTTGGATCTTCCTTAAAGCTGCTGATGGAACATAATTGTGTTCACACTTGTAAACTATTAATAGAAGTGCAGCTTCCTCGGGCCCATGTGTCTCAGTACCGCCGTGTCTAAGCAATAACAAGGTTCGATGACAGCCCCACTGCTGCGGAGGGCTGTTACTGCTCATGTTTGTCACTCACATGATGGGATTTCATGCCGATTTAACATTTCCGCCCGGCTCGTACAGAAGGGAATAGAGCTACCTTAAACTGTCCCGGTGCTGAGGCTGTGCACCGGTAGCACATCAAGGAAACGGAGAAAAACGGGGAAAGAGAGCAGGGAGTTGGAGCGTGAGGAACAGATGGGCTTGTACGAGTGTCCTGTGCTTTGTGTTTAATTTGGACACCGAGGGAACGGGAGGAAGAGACGGAGAGGAGGAGAGCTGCGCTGTATCCGTCACAGTGGCAGCTACTTAACAGTGGAACCACTAGCAAGTCCCAGCGGAGTACACAGATGTTTCAGCATCCTCCTGGATTTTATTGGTTGTGTATTGTTGCTAATTCACACGTGGAAACTGAATTTCACTTGTTGGGGTCGTTCTGAACAGTCAGGCGTGCACGTGTGCTTTTGGAGCTGTGAGTTGTGATAAGGACTCGGCTCGTCCCCTGTCGTCCGCAGTCGTCCAAGGTTACTTTTCACGGCGCTGCACGTTGCTCCACGCGGGCCTTTAAAAGTCCACCTTGAGGTTTTCAAAATGATTATATAACGATCTTTAGCCTCATAAAAGGAAAGGTGATAAACAGGCATACAAAACAAGCTCTTGTTCATATTCTCTTATAAAATGTAGAGTAATCACTCCCTCTTCAGCGCCCCCCCCTCGCTCCGTCCATTCACGGCCATTAGAGATGGTAAAACTCCCCCCTCGCCTCCTCCCGTGTCTCCCTATCAACACTCCATCTCTCCCAAGGCTGCTGCCGCCGCTGTATTTCCCTCCGTATCTCTCCCGTCGTCTTCTGCTTTTGTTCTTGGCTGTTGATATCTCTCTTTCCATTTACTCTGCACTCCCCCCCCCACCCCTTTTTATCGGCCTCTCCATCTTTGTTCCCGCTGCAGACGCCCGTGTTCGTACACACGCCCGTGTGCGTCTGCGCAGTCACTCACAAACACACTCAAGCACATCTGTTTGGTCACGCTGGCATTTGCAGATCTCCATGTAGGTGAAATTAAAGTGTGATAAGCAGCTTAGCAGGTGTGTGTTGTCATGCTTCACTGCTCCCCTGGCAGCACTCAGCTCCCCGTCCTTTGATTGGAACTAAATCCATAGCACACACACGCACAGTCACATATATATATACCTTCATTATGCTTCTCATGATTGTCTTGAAGATTAATGAATAATTAAATAGCTGATGTGCCACAGAACAAATAGTTAACATTATCTGATACAGCAGAAGATCAATACATTTATTAAAGCATAATAAAAGTTTACGGCTGTGCTATTGATTTAATGTAGGTGGGACGGTGTTCCAGAGCCAGTAATTTCGCACAGCGCCATGGTTACTGCTGGATCATGCAAACATGACAGATGCTGTTATCTGTTTTATTGAGCGTGAGGTGGATTGGGGGGGGGGGGAGAGCTGTTATTTATGTCCTTGGATGAAAAGTGGGGCTGCAACTGCACAGTACGGACGGCGGTTCCTCGGGAGTTGCAGCCGTTAACGAGCTTGCAAACGGAAAAACGAGCTTGCAAGAAGAATTCCACGGGTTGTTTTGTTTGTTGTGCCACATGTGGGCCTGCGGAGGATGTGGCGTCCCCCTTCATTCAGCATTTATCCTGCTTGTTGTGCATCTTCTGTGAGTGTTTCCATGTGGATTCGGGATTCCTTGCAGGCAACTTCCCAATGGTATAAAGTTATGATGAGCAATTATCCACTAGGGCAACTTTGTAGGCCAATTTAGCATATTTATGTGGTCAGCATTACTGTTTACTATCCCCTCTCACTGCTTACGGCCACACTTTCAATTTAGAATATACCCCATCTCCCTCTTTCATTCTCTCTCTCGCTCTCTTCATTTCCCCCTTCTTTGCATCCCTCCGCCTCTCTCTGCTCGCATGATGGGGTTTGTGATGTGGATCTCTTCCCCCTCCCTTGTGCCGCTTCTCTATTTTTATCCTCGCTGTGTGTGGGATGGGAAGGGAGTAGAGGGACAGGTGTACAATCAAGTGTGTGTACAGAATTAGAGAGACAAAGGAGGGACTACAGAGAAGGATACAGAGAGAATCGTAGAGGGGCGTTGTGTAAAGCAAGAGGGATTGAGCTTGTTTGTTTTAAACAAAAAGTCCTTGCCCTTTCTCTCTGTGGTGTGTGTGTGTGTGTGTGTGTGTGTGTGTGTGTGTGCGCGCGCGCGCGCACGCATTCACATGTATGAGTGCATTTGTGCATGCAACATGGACAGAAAAAAAGTGCCCGCCTCATATTTCACCACAAAATTGAGGGAGAATCTAATCATGGCCTCATAAAAGCCCGACCCTGGAGAGTGCCTGCTTCTATAAGACCTGACACACACACACACACACACACACACTGAGCAGAGAGACAGAATGAAACATTTGTGTCATTGCCAGTCTTGGAGCCATGTTTGTGTGGACTCATGATTGCCCAGTTATGTGATTGCTCACTGCCAAATTTGTGTCTCTCAGATGCTGAAGGCTACACAAGTCCAAAGCTGAGAGTTGAGTTTATATCCCACCATCTGTTTTACAAAGCTGGCTATGTGGGAAAATAGGAGGAGGAGATCTTTAAGGTGGAGAGTATCGTTCCATATTAAGATTTATTGGAACGCCGAAACTTACTGATTCGACGGCTGTGCTGAAATCCAGCAGGCTATTTTAAATTCCCCGTTATGCCCGTTTGTCGTTTGAATGCACTTGCTGGGGGGTGTTTCATCAGGTTGGACTTATGTTAATCTACAGACTGTGATCCAGACACCGTGTTTCAGTATGTAAATGTACGTCTGCACTGAGATGAAACTATGGGGCGAGGTTCTATACGAGGGGGCTTGAAGCGGTTCGTGAACTGCACTGAATGAAGGAAAAAAAGTGGGGTTAAGAGTGGTGGAGGAGGGCCATATAGTGTGGCATGAATAGGGGTGTAGAGCCAGGGAGGGGGCAGGGTGAGACAGGGGAGGAGCAGGGGAGGTCGGCTTAGAAAGAAGGAGGAAACGAGACAAAAGTTGGCCATAATGAGCATGGAGGAAGGGACAGGCGGGTGTTGTGAGGGAGAAAGAGGTTTTTCTGGGTGGCAGAGGAGTGGGAGGTAGTCAGGGCGCACTTCTGTCAGTTTAAACAGAGACATCTGTCAGAGGGGCCTCTGCTGCGTGTCTATCCTGCATATATGTGTGTGTGTGACTGTGATTAAGCAGGCAAGGGGATCACAGGACTTAAGTTGCACCTGGGGTGTGACCTCTGCTCAGAGGCCTGTTCTCTAACTACACTTCAACCTGCTGGCGCCTTTTCACACCGGCCACGGAGCAAATATAGAGGTTACACAACTAAATCACACTCTCTTGACAACAAGAGGGTCAAAGTGTAGGACAGCAGGACTTAAACCCTTGTTTTTTTTAAGCTAAATCTCTTTTTTTCCACCTCCGGTCTATTGTTCCATCAGTGACATTTAGATTTAAGGTTGATTACTATTAAATGTATTTTGTACTTTCACATTAGATATAATGGGCAGATGTTGGGGAGGAAAGAAGAGAAGAAGAATGACATTCTTGATGTAGTCCGAAGGAAAAAGCAAATATTGAGCTAAACCTTGAGGCTAGTCAGGCAAATGTGAGTTAGCCCCCGTATATATGAGGAGTCCCCAATGAATGAGCAATGTTTTCAGTCAAGTTTTTGGCTGTATTTTAGGGATGACAGTGTTTTTTTAAATTTACCCAACGTTTCTTAAGCCTTTCTAAATTTACCCTGTGTTACTCCAGAACGTGAGCGTCTGAAAGCTGGCGATGTGCTACGTGTAATCTTTGTGAGTGTAAATTTCCTTTGCAGCTGTGCGTTTGTATGGATTTGAACAACATATTTAATTCACCAGCTCGTTTCCCAAAAGAATTACACTCCTCAAAATAGAAAGAAGGTCCGAGTGCATAGGTCTGGCGTTATCCGCTATAGTGCCGCTGGATTATACTGAGCTAAATCCAAAGGATCAAATTTCAGTGAGTGCTCCAGTGCTGCGTGCAGAGTATCCTCACTGGGGTTTGACAAATACAGCATAGGGTTACAGGGATAAACAGTGTAGTTAGTTCTACTCTTTGCATGGCTTGATAGTGGACTAAGACGTGCGATAAAGATGGAGGAGCAACAGAAGCGAACGTGCTCGGTAATCTGCGCTCCGGCAGAGAGGCCGGCGAAGGGTTAAGTGCCAGATAAAGTGCGACAAGGGGATGAGAAGGAGGACGAGCTTCTCAGGTGTGAAGAATGAAATGAGAGAAAGAGTGAAAGGATGGATGAGAGCAGGGGGATGGGACGATTATAAGCTTGTATTATGGTTGCAGGCCCCCGTTGCCGGGCAACGCAGCCGAGCGAGATGCCAGGTTGCTAGGTAACCTGGGGGATGCAAAGCCTTAGCGTGGTGTGATGGAGAAGCACGGGAGAGGTGGGGTAGAGCTCTCCGCCCTCCCACTCTCGCTCGGTGTTTCTCACATCTCTGTCCTCATCCAGCTGTGAATGGGAGCAGAACTCTGCTTTAATAAAGAAGCGCCGGGCCGCCGCTCGCTCACGACAACCATAATAACACACAGTCACGTTGGCTGGACGCGTATGTGGCGAGAAAATGGAGTCAGCACATCCCACTGTTTTAATACATGTCTGAAAAACCTTAAAAGTAACAAACGCCTTCGTGGGGGGGTGTAACACGTCTCTTTTGATTTTGCCAGGTTTTACTACACAATTTCAGTGACACACACACTTAAAGCATAATCATAATTAACGCTTTTGTGTAACACAAAGCAATGAATTTTATTCTGTCCCTCCCCCCCGAAAAAGATGTTAAATGTTCAGGAACAGTTTGCAGAAAGACAACGAATGAATGGAGTAAAAGAGACTATGGAGAGAGGGAAGCAGAGTTTAAAGGGAGAGCTGTTATCCGGCGGCGCGCGCACGGCAGATTACAGAGCTGATAGGAGGAAAGAGGCAAATCAGGGACGGGGAGAGGAAGGGGGAGAAATAATGCGGGATTGTGTGGAGCTGGGATAAAAATAGTTTCCCTTTCTTGTGCACTTGGGAAAATGGACATCTTAAATCGTGTGGATGGAGCATTCCAGAGTGACAGTGAAGGGGGAAGGGTGCGCGCACGCGTGTGTGTGTGTGTGTGTGTGTGAGAGAGAGAGATGACAGATATGAAGAGAATGTTTGCGAGTCTGTACCCGCGCACAGTCACACGCATTCTCCCCATTGTCTGTCACTGCCGTGGATGGCAGGAGCCTTCACAGGGTGGTCCTCTCCGGTGCTTTCATGTCCAACTGGATCATCAGATCAAAGCCAGAATATTGATCCATCACTTGACTTGAAAGCCTGCTCCAGATAGAGCACCCGCGCGCATTTAAATATGAACACTCTGCTCTACCCTCGCGAAGCGCTTCGGTGGTTTGATCCAGTGATTTTGCGTGGGTGGGGGAGGGGGGCAGAATACGATTTGATTGGATAATCCAAGGATTTAATATCCTCTAATCCTGGCACAATCCTCCCTGCATTACTGCGGGGAGCAAGATTAACTGTATGTGTGTAGCATGTGTTTGTTTCTCTGTGTGCAAAAGGGCGGGCCCTCGCTCCGACAGTAGGACAAACGTGTGCGCGCTGAGTACGTGCGTGCGTGCGTATGCACATACACGTGTGTCCATATGTGTGCAGCACGCACCACCGAGAGTGTGTCGTATCTGTGCTGGCAGCGCAGCATGCAAAATGAGGCTATGTTTGCACGCAGGCTTTGGTCATGCGCGCATGAGTGCGTGCGTTCACGCAAACTCACACACGATCATAGCTCGCACATCTCGTCGTCATGCGCCGCCACGCTCGCGCTCCCACATACGAATTCCCATTCCTCAGAGATGCCGCGCTTGTTAGTATGCAGCAGGATGACTCAAACGGTACCAAACCAGCCCTGCGAACGCGCGCACGTTCACAGATGGTTACTGTTGATTAAGTCTTAATTAGAACGCGAATAATTAGAGCATAATGTGACTTGAAAGGAGAGTGTGGCTGTTGGTGTGTGTTAGGGAGATGAAAAGGAGCACAGGGTGAGTGGCGAGCAAGGGCTGGACTTTATTTGCATTTTCCTCTCTGTACCCGAGGAATTGGGAATGTTTTCCTACCAAATTGATCCACTTCTCCCACCTGATCTCTCCTTTTCTTCCTCCTTCTTTACTTACATTACGTTTAATATTAATCTGTCCGTTTCTGCCACGTTCCTCTAACTCACGTCCGACACAAATTCTTTGTTTACCTAAAAAAGCCCGGCAGTCGCTCCTGGCAACAAGCATCCTTGTTTACCTACCCCGGTGTGTCGTCATAAGATTGCCATGACAACCAGATGGTTGCCATGCCAGCTTTCCGATGCCATTGTGTTGTGCTGTCGGCAGCTGTGCACCTCTCTGCTTCCTCCGTCCTTACTGCTGTGTTTGATGACACGTTTATTATGTGGACAACTTTAATGATCAGTCGCTCAGTGTAGTTTAGGACAACACCCGTTACACACACACACACGTTAACACACACACACACACACGTTAACACACATACACACACGAATGCGGAGGCAAAAAAGTCAATAAGCCATCGTTTAGAATCGTTACATTTTTCCACTCCAGTCTGTTTCACGGGCTTGAAGAGGCCTAATGAGGGAAGAAATGTGAGAAGTGATGGATGGACAGAAGGAGAGCGAAAGGTTTAGTGAACACAAATCTCGCTACAATCAGCCAGCGCTACGACACAGAATGAAATCAATGAACAAGACGAGACAGATCGATGAGTGGACGGCGCAAGATGGATGGAAGTGTGGAAGAAGAGCACTAATAGCAGCAGGCTGGATGGATGGATGGATGGATGGATGGATGGATGGATGGGTGGGTGGATGGATGGATGGATGGATGGGTGGGTGGGTGGATGGATGGATGGGTGGGTGGATGGATGGATGGATGGATGGATGGGTGGGTGGATGGATGGGTGGGTGGATGGATGGATGGATGGGTGGATGGATGGATGGATGGGTGGGTGGGTGGATGGATGGATGGATGGATGGGTGGGTGGATGGGTGGGTGGGTGGAGACACACGGATGCATATGTGTTTGCATGTACGTGTTAGCGTGACGGCCTCGGCTCAATAGCTTTGTGGTGACAGCTGAGAGCTGATTAATCAAACGTATGGACCAGTCTCTCGCAGCTCTGCCCTCCCCTCGATTACCAGCTTCATTATGTTGCCTTAACACTCCACCGGGACCTCTCTACTGTCTACCTCCTCTACACACACACACACACACACACACACACACAGAGTTTTTCAGGTTTTTTCTGTTTTTGATTAGTTGCCCACAAATGCAACTTAATTATCACAGTTCCTTCTTTTGTGACTGAATTTTAGCTTGAATACCTAAAACTGGCCGCGTCTTCCATCAGGAAACCGAAGCAGCCCATGAGCCCTGCTGGGTTTTTCTCCCCTTTGAGCTGCTCGTTGATCCTCTTCTGCTTTTGGATCTGTCCATTTTCCCTCCCCGGCATCCTCAGAATTCATCACCTTTTCTCCTTCTCTCTACATCCCTGTGGCATTAACACGCTGTCTCATTGGCTTAGTGACACGGCTCAGCACAGCGTGCACGCGTGTGTTTATGTTATTCACAGCTCGTGTGCGTCTGTGTGTGTGTGTGTGTGCGTCTGTGTGTGTGTGTTTGTGTGTGTGCACTAGGAGCAACGGATCTCTGTAGTCGTGACATTTTTTTAGTCCGAGTCAGAGTCACAACTGAATCAGGCCCCCCTCTTTTGTTTCCTTATTCTTTTTGAAGCGTCCTCTGAGGGTCGGGTTTACCTTTATCCTCTCACCCTCCTGTCCCTGTAGTTGTTCCCTGTAGTTGTTCCCTTTCTTCCTCTCACCCTCGTGTCCCTGTAGTTGTTCCCTGTAGTTGTTCCCTTTCTTCCCCTCACCCTCGTGTCCCTGTAGTTGTTCCCTTTCTTCCCCTCACCCTCGTGTCCCTGTAGTTGTTCCCTTTCTTCCTCTCACCCTCGTGTCCCTGTAGTTGTTCCCTTTCTTCCTCTCACCCTCGTGTCCCTGTAGTTGTTCCCTTTCTTCCTCTCACCCTCGTGTCCCTGTAGTTGTTCCCTTTCTTCCCCTCACCCTCGTGTCCCTGTAGTTGTTCCCTTTCTTCCCCTCACCCTCGTGTCCCTGTAGTTGTTCCCTTTCTTCCCCTCACCCTCGTGTCCCTGTAGTTGTTCCCTTTCTTCCCCTCACCCTCGTGTCCCTGTAGTTGTTCCCTTTCTTCCCCTCACCCTCGTGTCCCTGTAGTTGTTCCCTTTCTTCCTCTCACCCTCGTGTCCCTGTAGTTGTTCCCTTTCCCTCCCTCGGTTCCTCTCGGCCTCCCACCTGCCCCTTCAGTCGGTCGAAGTCTGTCGGACTCCCCCAGGCCTTTCTCCCTCTCTCATTCCCTTCTTATCCTTTTATTTTTAGCAGACTATGCCTGTGCTTTTCTCACACTTGTTGTCTCATCCAACTACAATATCTGCTCCCCCCCCCCCGTCCCCTCTTCTTTCTCAATCTACTCTTGTCCCTCGTCTAATCCATGCTTCTGATGTAATCCAGATCAACTGGTTTGCATCCTTAATCTTGTCACTTCTCAATCCCCACCCCTCCATTCTGTGCTTCTACATCTGTGTGTGTGCGTGTGTGAGACATGCACACACACACACACACACACACACACACACACACACACACACACACACACACACACACACACAGAACATCAAAGTACAGTTGTAAGGTTGTGTTTTGCTACAGAAAGAGAGCAGCCTGGGACAGGGATTAGACACACCTGTCACCTGTTAAGCTTGATTAATAGTTATTTTAAAACACACATACACACACACACACACACACACACACACACACACACACAGATATATCACAGAAATCTCTGCAATATACAAGCAATTCTTTCCATTTTCTGCAAAGGTTTGTAACAGATGTTGCTTTTTTATTTTGGGATTAGTCTTCTCATCTCCTTTTATCACAACTGTCATGTACGTGGTTCTTGTCATATTAACGAAATATATATATATATTTATACGTATGTATAATCGTATTTTGGTGTGTGGATTCATTCCCAGTACGTTGGGTGTTGGGACCAGTGGAAAGAGACTTGACCTTCTTTGTCGTTTGTTCCTCAGATGAATCGGCCTATACAGGTGAAACCGGCCGACAGTGAGGGCAGAGGAGGTGAGACCACACACACACACACACACACACACACACACACACACACACACACACATGCACACACACACACACACACACACACACACACACACACACACACACACACACACACACACTTCCTGTTCACGTCTGTAGCCAATACTGCTCCCTGGTGGACACGTAAACATCCATAGCTTAACCCTTTCCACTCACGCAACTCCTATATTCTTTTTGCTGAAATGTGATTGGGGTAGATTCTGAACAGGCTTCTCTGGTCTTACAGAGGACAGGAAGTTGTTTGTGGGGATGCTTGGAAAGCAGCAAAGCGATGAAGATGTCAGACGGCTGTTCGAGCCCTTCGGCAGCATAGACGAGTGCACCGTCTTGAGAGGACCTGACGGCACCAGCAAAGGCAAAACTTGCTAATAGCAAAACGCTGTTTTACAAATCCACATGAGCTAACTTGACTCTCTTTCTTAAAGGTTGTGCGTTTGTTAAATTCCAAGGACACGCAGAAGCTCAGGCTGCCATCAACAGCTTGCACGGAAGCCGCACAATGCCTGTGAGCGTACACGATATTTGCACTAAAAACAGTGTGTACTGGTAGACATGTATAGCGGCTAAGGCTCATGCTGGTATACTCCTTAGGTAGTAATTTAATATTAACAGTAAACATCTGTCTGCTCCTAATTGCAGCCCCAAACTACATTTCGCTCATTAAAGAACAATGAAGCGAGTGAAAACGAGGCAATAATATAGATAGTATAAGATAATTGGTAATTGGTGCTGAGCTCTGTCTTGTCTCACAGGGAGCGTCGTCAAGTCTTGTGGTGAAGTTTGCAGACACAGAGAAGGAGCGGGGCCTGAGGAGGATGCAGCAGGTGGCGTCCCAGCTCGGCATCTTCGGCCCCATGACCCTCAACTTCCCTGCTTACAATGCCTACACACAGGCGGTCAATGCACAGGCAAGCAGTGCACACACACACACACACACACACACACACACACACACAAGCTGCCCTATACTAAAGTGTACATTTTGCATATAGGCGATGTTTGTAAGTGCTGTTCTTATGAAAGGATGTAATAAGTTTGAAGGGGCTATCAGTGGTCTAATTATGGGTAATGTTGTTACGCAGACAACAGAGCGTAAGTCATCTGACATTAGCTTTCCTGCAACACACAGCATTAACCCACTGACTCAGGACATAATGGCCTTGTAATTAGATCTCTATTCATCTGTTCCTCCATCTTTCCATCTCGACGTCCTTCCTCTCATTTTGTCTGTCTCTCTCCTTTTATATAAGCCCTAAAATTGTCTCTTTGTCCTCGCTTTCTCGCCACCCGCTTCCTTCATGTTTCTGCTTCCTGTTGCGTCTGCAGCTTGTCCAGCAGCAGGCCCTGGTTGCCCAGTCGGCGTACCTGTCTCCCGTGGCAACAGTCGCTGCTGTACAGATGCAGCAGATGGCCGCGCTCAACGCCAACGGAATAATCGCCACCCCCATTACTCCCATCACGCCATCCTCAGGTACACTTAAAAACCTGGTTATTAGGTAACGGGTTAGCTGTAGGGTAAGATGCGTGGGTTAATCGTGGAGGGGTAACGGTGACGGAGTCTCGTCTGTGTCTGCAGGTACAAACACTCCCCCCGCCATCGCGGCGACACCTGTGTCAGCAATCTCTGCTCCTATTGGAGTAAATGGTTACAGCAGCTTGCCAGCCCCCACCAATGGACAACAAGCAACAGAAGCACTATACACCAATGGCGTTCACCCATATCAGGGTACCTCATCATCAAAAGCATCAAAAACTACAGAAATGCAAATGAGACCATAAAACCCATTATCACTTTGATGTATATTTATAATTTCATTCTTTGTTTGTCCTCTCATCCAGCTCAGAGTCCAGCCCTTGATCCCCTACAGCAGGCGTATGCAGGGATGCAACACTACACGGGTTGGTAACATCTTCCAGCTCATCTTGTGTAACATTTAGCTCAGAATACTGTCCGAGATAAAGTGGCTTTTTTTGTTTTGTTCTCTTTGATCTATTAAGATCCAAATGAATGTTTCTGGGTTAACGCGTATCCCTACGTGAGGAACAGACAAAAAGACGACACTTACATTTCAATGCAACAACATGACATCATATTACATTATCACATGACCCAACATCTCGGTAAGCAGCGCAGGCTGGCGGTCAAACAAGGACACTCGAAATTAATGAAGAAAAGCCATTGTTCTGGGGACGAACTAATGAATCCATCAAATTAATGACTCGTGTCCCCGTGAGTCCAAACTTCTACCAGTTTGACATGCTTCCCACCGATATATCAACGTACAATAATAAGTCAGATCAACATTGTCATTGTTTTGCAGACATGCCTTTCATTTGTTCTGATTAATAGTTTTCACCTTCAGCAGCAGACGTCCCAGTTCAAATAAAGCCACTCTATTGGACGCATAATGTTGCCACCTGTTGTTTTTACCCAATCAGATTTCATTACTGTGTCTCCCAATAGCAGCGTATCCTGCAGCTTACGGATTGGTCGGACAGCCGTTCCCCCAGCAGCCAACACTGGTTGCCCAGCAACACCAGCAGCCCCAGCAACAGCAGCAAAGAGAAGGTGATGCCACTTCCTGTCTGGCCCCACCCTCCCAATGAGCGTGTTCTAAAGTTGTTGATCGCAAGATTTTCTTAGCCTGACATCATTTATCACTGTGTGTGTGTGTGTGTTTGTGTGTGTGTGTGTGTGTGTGTGTGTGTGTGTGTGTGTGTTTCCAGGTCCAGAGGGCTGTAACATCTTCATCTACCACCTGCCTCAGGAGTTCAGCGACTCCGAGCTGCTGCAGATGTTCCTGCCCTTTGGCAATGTCATCTCGGCCAAGGTGTTTGTTGACCGGGCCACCAACCAGAGCAAATGTTTTGGTGAGAGACACTCAGACAGAGCAGAGACGGGGAGGGAAGGGCAAGAGCAGACAAAGAGAGAGGACGTTTGGAAAGGGTAGAATCGCATTGCCCTTTGTGTGTCACAGCGGATTCTTTCCTTTTTATCTCCCTCCTAAAGGATTTGTGAGTTTTGACAACCCCGCCAGTGCTCAGGCCGCCATTCAGGCCATGAACGGCTTCCAGATCGGCATGAAAAGACTGAAAGTGCAGCTCAAACGGCCCAAAGATGCTAATCGCCCGTACTGAGATGAAAACAGAGATGAGGAGGAAAAAGAAGTAAAGAGAGGTGAGGAGGCGACGTGAAACCTGAAACGGTCTGTGTTAGGGACCATGAGCTCACCAGGGGTAGCCTTTGGCTTGTTAGCTTAGCTTCTGCAATGATATTCCGAGGTGCAAAGCTTTTTTAATATGATCAATAAATATACGGTAGACTGGGATTATAATGTGAACTCAACTTTAATCAAATACGAAACAGAAAATACTAAAATATTGTTTTCTTTTTATTTTCTTTCACAATCTTATTTTTCTTTCCTGCTGTTTAACCTTTTCCTGAAACGGCAACTTACCTCACCCAAGATCCTTCCGTCCAATCATAATTTGAGGACCCCATCGCTATGGCAATGGTTGCCTAGTGACCGATAAAGCTCTGATCCCCCCTTCCTCTCGCATTGTTGTAAGTTGATTGGTTGGCCTGTGTTTGGGTTGCTGTGGCGATTGATTGCCTGTGCTGGTTGCCCTTGCTGTCACCTCGAGCAACCAGCCATGCATTGACCTGCATGTCCTGTTGCCGTAGTGACCACAGACTGTGTTTTGGTGCATTGTGACTTTATTTTGTATTGACCTGTGCACATACTGATCAATAACTGTCAATAGCCAGGAGTGCTCTCAGAAGCAACCGATTTAATTGGATCTTCGCCACACCGAATCATTGCATCAGATCTGGAACAATTTGCCAGGATCGCTCGTTACTTTTGCAGCTTTGTTTTTGATCAGTTTCTGTAGTGTTCTGTTTGGTGTCATTATGATTTGAAATGTTATTTGAAGTGTTTGGACTGGAGTGTGTACATCTGTGTCGCGTGTTACACTTTTAGTGTGTAATGCTTTACTGCTCTGGTGTCAGAAAGGTGGATGAGTGGACGCGTGGAGCCCGAGGACTTTTATTTTGGGTGCACAAAAACATCCAAAGGTGGAACAAAAGGCCTGTTGGACAAGGGTCAGTGCAGGGAGCTGAGGGTTTTTCAGGCTGAGCATGGATTCTGTTGATCTCTGCCCTGATCTGGCTGAGTCGTGTGTTTGGGGTCTCATTTCTTCTTCTTCTTCTTCTTCCATGTGGCACATTTGTTTTTGCTTCTCTCTCCTCTTCCTCTCCCCTGTTCCTCCTCTCTCTGTAAACCTCTCTGCTTCTCCTCTTTCTCTTCTAGGCTGTTTTTTTGAGGAAGAGGGTATGTGGGCGTCATGGCGACAAACAAACATATAAACAAATCAAACAAGTGCCTTTTGCTTAAAAGAAAACAGCCTTTAACTATAGGAATTCTGGGGGAAAGACGGCAGAATGAATCATGGACCCATTTCGTTTGAGGAAAATTGTACCTTCAACTAACAATAACCTTTACACAAGAGGAGAAATGTGTGAAGCTATTATAAAGCTGCAACTGCTTCCATTCTAATGCAATCTTTGCAACAAACGTCTGTAATAAGAAGCTCTGCGGTGCTCTTGTATTATCCAGAATAGAAAACATCACCCAGAATTTCTATACTGCAAATGCCAGCGAGTGATGCATGTTGGTAGCAGTGTTTGCCTGCCATGGCCAGAGGCACACGCTTATAGGTACACACGCATTAACACGTTCGCCCATATGGAGGCTGGAGATTTGCATAGACACACACACACACACACACACACGCAAATACTGGATTCCACCAAGCACCCGCGGATGATAGATTTTCACTGGATGGAGCTGCATGACCGGGCACCGTGCGTGTATGTGTTAAAGCACCATGACCTATTGCTGTGGAAAGATAAGAGCTTTAATACTGTGAATGATGTTTCCTCATTTTTGAGCAAGAACATGAAATAATCCAGCAGAGACAGCTTTAGTTGCGCCGCCAGACACACACCAAGGGGGTCGCGTCGTGGTCGCTGTGGGTTCGGTTTGTCTGCGGAGGGGCATGTTTGACAAGCTGACAGAGAAAAGTCCTAACTTTGCTCTCTAACTGCTCCACCTCTGTCTCCCTCCCCCTGTTTATGCATCACTCCCTGCACCCTCCAACCACCCCCCTCCCCCCTTGCAGGTGACCTTTCAGAGCCCAGCCAAGGTGGAGTCCCAAGATTCATAGTGCTTTCAGACCGTCTGCTACCTGCGAGCGTCGGTGGCGTGCAGCCACAGACAGACACAGACACACGTACGTCTCAACACCGAACCTCAAGCGGTGCAAGGCTGATATACGACTGTACATAAAGTGCACAAACACACACACTCACACACCTCCTACGTACATACGATCACACAAGTCAGTCATCTCGTCCGTGCAGCCACGGCGTCGGTTGGACTGAGGTTTGTGTGGAGTTTGCCAACAGGGTTAGTACAGTTAGAATGGCTCAGACCCAACACGTATGGAAAATACTGACGAAAAAAACGCCGATATATCACTTCAATAGACTTTACTGTGTCTATATTATGTCTATTACGTGGCAGATATAGAGGGGCCGATGTTTCATAATAAGAAAAAGAAAGAAAATACAAAAAAGACAATTAAATAAGTAGGTTAGAGAGACTTTGGAGAAAATCCTTATGACCTGTAAATAATTTAGTTTACAAAGAGCAGCATTTAAAAACAAGAAAAAAGTACAAAAAGAATACTACTTTAGATAAACACTGAATGGGACACATCAACATTTATTATTATTATGATTATTATTATTATTATTACTACTACTACTAGTGAAATCATCATCCTCATAAAGGGATATTACAATACATTCCTAACTGTAAAATGGGAAATCACTGACCTATTTTAAATTTCTACTTAGATTTTAGGTGAAGCTTGGGGGAGGGTGGGATTGCACTTTTATTCGGGAGGTTTTAATATTTGAGCATTTCTTTTTTTATTTATTTACTAATTTAACAATTATTTTGTTTATTGGGAGAAAGGGTTTGAGTGGGTTGCAATACATTGATTTTAGAATTTTCTAGAGAAAACCTTCTGAGGGCCTGTTTCTGTCAGACTCTTGCACCTGAATTATTATGATGTATGTATTAATTATTACAGCAATTATATTTATTTCTAATTTATTGACTCCTGTTTTTGATCCACTGGCTTTTTAAGTTAAAATAAAAAGTATCAAACTAAATGTTGTGATGTGATTTATGAATCTTCTGTGTGTGATTTTGTTGATTTGTTTATTTGCTTCGAAACACAAGAATTTGGGGAAATTACGGCGCGCTTCCACCTTTTGACCACAAGGGGGCGTCAGCACGACACGGGACGTCCGGGTGGACGTTCGTGAATATTTGCTTTGTCTTTTAGATTATTGTCCTATAAAATAATCAGTTAAAAACCAATATGACAGAGGAATAGTCCTTCCTGGTGACCCTAAGGTAAGAAACACGCAGACACGATCAATTATCAGTTAGATCAATTAGCCATAACTATTTCAACATAATAGGAAACTAATGAGCGTTAGCAGCACAGATAATAAACCTGGAGGAGGGCGAGAGGATGGACGTGAACCTACGGGACCAGGTTCAATTAGTTCACCTCAAAATGAACTCATTATGTGCTATTTCAGTGGAGGTGAGCGACCTCGGAGAGACGCGGCTGTCCGAGCTGAGCACTGCCAGCAGCAGCGAGTGTTCAGGCTGGAACAGGCTGTGGACACGGTTTTGCCTCCGATTTGAATGACATCCGCTGCACACGCGTGCTTGTCCCCGCACTTTGTGCGTCCGATCGTTTGCGTATGCATCCATTACTGGCCCCTCATTTCCTTCAAATGTTCGGGATTTGACTGCTGCTTTAAATCTCGGATGTGCACGCCAACAGCATTCGCTTCCCACTGGGCTGAGATGTGGAACTCTCCTCTGGGTTACACTTTCCCTTTCAGATTCATTAGCCACAACTTTGTTTGGGACGAAGAATTAACTGTGCAGCGAGTGATCCCTAGATGTTGCTAATATCTTAGTAGTGTTGAGGTAACTAGTTCCTAGGTTAGCGTCACAAGGTGTTAAAGGCACCTCGCAGTGCTCTCTGGGGGGGGGTGAGCGCCCATTAACCTGTCACCCATTAACCTGGACCCCATCTGTACAAACACGAGGTTCAACTCCGAACCAGATGCGGATGTGCGCTCCAGTCGCACGCGCTCATGTGCCCTGACGTCACCTGGCCCCTCCCCCCCGGCTATCGGCGCCCCTCCCCCTCCGCCAGCCTCCAACAGCAGCCAGCACTCCCAGGCCGGACCTCCGCCTCTTCCCGGCCCCGACGCTCCGACAGCCCGCAGATGCCGGGACGCGGTGGGGGAGACTGGATTGGGGAGAGGATAATTGCTGTGGTTCCTCGTTTTCCTCCCCACACTTTGGACTGCTTTCATTAAGTTGGGGTTTGTTTTTTTTATTCTCAGTGATTTGGTACGACAGAAAACAAATTTGTTTTCCGGTGAAAACATGTAAAAAAAAAAAAAATCGTTAAAAAAAAAAAGCAACGCAAAAGAAAGCAAAACAACAACTTGGACACGATCTGTGCCCCTTTGAGCACGACCAGGCACCCGCACCGCGGGACCGTTAGGTTCGGAAGCTAGCCCGCCAGGGGGACCAGGGCGACTCTGGGAGGAAAGACGACTCGCTGCTTATCCCATAAACCAAATTAGACTCAACTGCGAAGAGAAACACCAAAGTAAGTACGATTTACTCCCATATTTAAAAGGAGACCTTAACCGTCTATGTGCGCGTGAGTGAGTTAGCGGCGCATCCTTTGACGTCATTACGCATTCATGAAGGAATCGGTGTTTAAAGCTCCCAGGCCGGGGCTGGTTTTAAAGGTAAAAAGGTGTAAATGTGGAATAAATGGACAGGTGCTGACAACACTGGGGATGTTTGTTGTTTGTGAAGACGGGAGGGAGATCTTTAACCTGCTGACTGGGTGGATTTTACAGTGAAGTTTGCTAACTGGTAGCATATCATGTGCAGCCAATTCCCAGTTAAAAGGCCCACAGAAGGCTGATCTGACTGGAAACACATTAAATGTTCTTTAATTTTCTGTCATTCTATTATTAGTAGCCCTACTTAGCGGGGCCATTTTAGCTATTTTGGGTGTGTTTGTGACACATTTGTGAACGTGTCTTCATGTTTCCTGTCATGTGAACAGAAGGACACGTTTGCTGTTGCTTCAACACATTTATTTTTCTGCAATTCCAGCCCAAAGCATAAAGGCATTTTGGTCAAAGTCCCTCATATCTACGATAACCTAGAGGAGCAAATCACCGCAGCTTTTTATCTCTCCAGGACAGAAAGGACAGCAGTAAATCGGTGTTTAATGATTATTACTCCCCAGAGTCGCGCCTCGACCTAAAAAAGAGCCTTGCGAGACTTGCAGGGTTGTGCATGAACTTCCAAAGAGCCGAGATGGTCAGAAGAGCAATCATGACTGTTCCTCGCACCTCTGCACCAGGCCTGGTGAAATACTGCTACATTTAATCAACCCACCGATAATTTATGAGGCCACAGGTCGGCGTCAACGGTGCTGGAGGTGACAACGGGGAGAAGGTCTTCTGATACCTCTCAATGGCCAAACTTTGGCTGAACATCTCAGCTGAAGTCGTATCGAGTTACAATGGCCAGTTTTAGTCAAATACGCGGAGGAAAGTCTGAAAGAGCCACGAACGATCGTGACTCACTCCGAACGCATGACCCGAGCCCCAGCTAATAATCCATGTGCAGACAGCGTGCCAGCCACATCCAGGGCCTCCTCCAACGTGGTGATTCAGATCGGGAGCGTTTATCTGCGATCCTCCGACTGTGGCTGTTTGATCCTCCACAGGAGATAAAGAATATCAGCACAGAGGGTCTAAATTTACTGCCACTTCCATTTGCATCACTGCTGATACACAGATAAATCCAGAACTTATTAAACGACTATTGCAGTGGTCAGATTATCGGTCAAATGCACCACGGCGAGGGGAGAATCTGTTGTTTTAAGGTAGCGTTGGTGAAATGACTATTAAATGACACGTGCACAGACGGTCATGAAGTTTCCTTTTTTCTCTGGGCAACATAAGTACAGAGGGTCATGAATGAGAGCACCAGTAATCTGCAAAGACCGTGTTATTAGTGACGCGCGGCCGCGGCCGATGTCCCGCCGGCTGCCAGTCACATGCCAATTAACTGGAAGACTCCAAATATTTGGGGAGGGTGGAGTTTGGCATCTCAAGCATTCGCGGAGTATGAAGGCAGTGTGTTGGGACTACTGGTCTCCGTCCCTCCTCTCCCTCCTGTCCATTTCCAAGAGCCTAACACAGAGCGACCGAAGCGTATCAGTAACATCTGGAGCTGGACCCCCCCCCCCACCCCTGCTTGGTGCTGGACGGCTGTTTTTAAGCTACATCCTTGTTCACAGACAAATTCCCTCGTCCCTCCCTTGCTACAGGCGTCCCGCCGTTTCTATTGGACCTCTGCAATGGTCAGAGTCGGGTCATGTGGCGCACTGGGCCAATGGAATGTGGGGGGAGGAAAGAGGGGTTTGGGTGAGCTCTAACGTGCTGGGTGACCTCATGAAGTAACCCTGAAAACACCCTCCTGAATCCTGAATCAGCAGTGTTGCGACATAGACTTAAACGGGATTATTGCTGTTTTTGGGGTAGATTCTGTCGCTTTTGGGCGGGACAAAGACATAAACATCCTCTGGTAGGGTTAGCTAATCTGCTATGAAGAGGCTGAATTAGCAGAATGACTAAGGGGGGGGGGGACACCAGTACTCCGCCAGCTTGACTGTTGCAACAGGAAACGGGCCATGAGTAACCATGAACTGGAAAACAACTGCCACGCTCGATCATGACACCCTCACACGAGCAGGTCGGAGACGGCGGCGGGGGGGCAGCACAGTGGTGGGAGGAAGGCAGCGAACACGGGAGGCGCAGCTTGGACATCCGAGCACATTTCTAAACCTGGGTTTGGTCAATATTCGGCAGACATCAAACAGACTCGTTCCTTTTTGTCTGCTTGTAGCCTCCATTCTACCTTCATATACTCGGCACATTTTAAACTTTGTCAGATGGGCTTTTGTCCCTCTTTAATCATGGAGGGGGGTTCTAACATCTGGAAGGGGACTGCAGGGACAAAGCATGTGTGGGCGTCCCTGCTGCTATGCGCATATGTATGAGTCACCCCCCCATCCCCCCCCCCCCCGATCCCCTCAATGCTCGTCTTAAAAGCCAAGGTCTCATTTAGCGCCACTCCCTGGACTCAGCGGCGGAAATATTCAACTCAGTGCTTCAGGAACAACTTGTGGAGGTTTCTGAGTTTTTCCTCATGTGGGCGTTTGGGAAACGCCTGTTTAAGGCCTCACCGCGAAGGTCCCGACTCATCCGGACGGGGCCCGAGACGGCGGCTTTCTCACCCTTTGTGCGTGTTGCTTTGCAGGATGTTGTCAGAGCTGAGCGAGTGGTTCTGGCAGGAGCGGCTCTGGTTCCCTAAAGGCCTGGGCTGGGCCGACCTGGAGGACCGGGACGGCCGCGTGTACGCCAAAGCCCGTGACCTGTGGGTCGCGCTGCCCATTGCACTATCATTCCTTATCATTCGTCAACTCTTTGAAAGGTCAGTCCGGCTTTGGTGACGTCATTACAGCGTATCTACAAGCGTTTCCATATTAGTAGACAAGCAGTGTGCAAACATTATTATCCATCTGCTTATTAAGATCAGGGTCATTATCTTTAATCCCACATGAGCCCTTCATTATTAGAGAGGGTCATTATCTCAGCACATATATGTCCTGAGGATACATGAGCAATATCCCATGATCCTCCTTGTCTTGACTGAATGGCTGCTCCTTTGTTTCTCCTGGTTGTGACTCTTTTCTTGCAGGTGTGTGGCGACACCTCTGGCCTCTGTGCTCGGCGTCAAAGAAACCGCACGGCTCCGAGCCCCCCACATCCCCGCGCTGGAGGCTCACTACTGTAAAGTTAACAAAAGCCCCTCTCAGGTAGCAGCGCCGTGTCCGCAACCCTGTGCCTTTTTCTGGGAGGGAAGGCCCCTAAATTTGACCCGCTTGTCCTCAGGCCTCCATAGAAAGTCTTTGCAAGCAGACTGGCCATTCAGAAAGGCAGGTGCAGAGGTGGTTTAGACGACGGAGGAACCAGGACAGACCCAGTTTGCTCAAAAAGTTTCGAGAAGCCAGGTAGAACCAGACAGCACACAAACATTAACCGGCTGGATAGCGGCTGAAATAGTCTCCTTGCATTCTTCCAGCTATACGATCACAGTCAAACAGCTCCCTATTTTTAACATGCGCTCATTACACTGTTGCTTGGCTGTCTACACACACGCACGCAGGCCGAATTCAACCGCCTACACACGCGAAGCCGCCTACAGCCGGCGCCTCTGTCAGCAGGGGTGGTCGTTTCCTCCCGCGGGGACGATCCGTAGCACAGGTCAGACCAACAGCACCAGCACCAGCTAATGCAAAGCTGTTGACACCCACCAGCCACAGCTGCTGCGGCTCGCTCTCCGCTTCCAAACCCACGACTTGACAATCATCCTTGAATTAGCAGCATGAACGGGGGCGTGAGAGGGGGGCGGGGCCTGTTTAGCGGCTACTGTTTTAACCAAGAGCTGAGTTAAGATTCGGGATCTCTGGGATCCAGCGAAGTGAGCGCCAGAAGAACCTGATGCGTCGATTCTCTGCACATCTGCCGTGCATGCGTCAGTGTCTGTCAGGCTAATGTTGGCGAGGCCGTGCGCGGACGTGCACGTGACTGCATGCTTGTCACTTCCTGGTCATAGTGTGTGTTTCACTGCGCGCATTGTTACATTTCTGCTCTGAATCCTCCTTTTGTTAGCGCGCTACACAACAGGCTTTCTGTCTCTGCCTCCCCCCGTTGTCGGACGGCTCTTCTTTCTCTTCTTCCTCTTCTTTTCTCTTCTCTTCCTCTGCTTTTCTCTCATCCCTCTCTAGTCACTTCTCCCCTTTTAGCTGAGGTGGACATGAACTCTTTACTGTTTCTGTTGCAGGATTCTAACGCGACCACCTCGTGACTGTTTTCCATCTGTCGGCATGCGCTAGCTTCCGTCCGTCCTCTGCTCACTTTCTCAGCAGGGTCCATCAGGTTTTTCCTGGCTCCTTTATTCATCGCGACGTTCCGACTCGCAAAGCTGTAATGGGGCGACCGTGTGTCTGTGCGTGTACGTGCGTGCGTAGGAAAAAAAGTGTTGACTGTCTTTTCCCACATACTCAGTAGAAAGTGTGTTTGTATGTGTGTGTTCTCTTGCAGTTGGAGATTTACATTTTACCTTCTTGCTTTCATTGCTGGCCTGGCCGCCCTCATCGATGTGAGTAGTGCCATGTTGATCTTGACCCCCCCCCCCCCTCTCTCCAAGCGTGTCTTAATGTTCACATTCTCACCCATCCCCGACCGGGTCACTGGAGCGGACTACGGTTTCCATGGTAGTCCCGCGTTTTGTTTTATTTTCCCGCTGCGATAACCCCGTCTCTCCTGCACGCAGACAGACAGCGCTGACTAAATGCTGAGTCAGACGGTATAAATACACCTTTCGGGATCTGCTGTCTCATTTCCATTACATCTCTCCTTCTAGAAACCTTGGCTGTACGACCTGAAAGAGATGTGGGCAGGGTTTCCAGTCCTGGTACGTCTTTGAGGCGGTTCTCCGGCCCAGTCGGTCGGAAAAATCCCTGAATTTCACTCTTGTCTACAAATGAGTTTATGTGATTACAGTGAAATGTATCTAATCTCTACAGCCACTCAGTTCCCGCTCCCGATCTAGATTAGGTGAATGAATTAATGCATTACTGCAGTTTATGGTTAGAGTTTATTAAGGACCGAAAGTAAATGAGCATTTATCTTTATCACTATATGGATTGTAAGAGCTCCTTTGCCTCCTGCAGACCATCCTGCCCTCTCAGTACTGGTACTACATGATCGAGCTGGGGTTCTACGGGTCGCTGCTCTTCAGCGTGGCCTCAGACGTCAAACGCAAAGTGAGTGATTTTAACTTGGTCGGTGCGGCTCAAGAAACACAAAGTCTGCCCTGGCTGTTTAATCAGTTGGACGCCCGAGTGTGACCGCGTGTGGACATTAGACTGTTGTTACACGTGTGCGTGTGAGGGGACTTTGCTCAGCGTCAAACAGCTGACCACAGCAGGGCAAATCTTGCCAAGGAGGCCCAGCGTGTTCCTCCAGCATAATGCAATCACCCAGTTACCCCTCAAAGAGGATTTGCACAGACACACGCCCGTGCAACAGCAGCCATGTGGCGACACGCTGAGCTCTCAGCAGTTGGATCGTATGTTAACGCGTCGCTCTCTTCAGGACTTCAAGGAGCAGATTGTTCACCACGTAGCGACCATCCTGCTCATCAGCTTCTCGTGGTGCGTTAACTACATCCGTGCTGGAACTCTCATCATGCTGGTACACGACTCCTCAGATTACCTCCTTGAGGTAAATGTCCGGGAAAATGGGGCCAGAATACAGGGATATAAACTATACATAAACTATATTACATAAACTAGACATAAACTATATTACTAAAACACGCCGGTGGTTTATAGTGTTCATGTAGAAGGATTATTTAACCGCTCACTGCCGCCTTGTGGCGGAATCTGGGATTGCGTCTATATTACAGGATCCTTATGTTGTTGCTTAAACAAACGTTCTTGCCTCGACAGTCTGCTAAGATGTTCAACTATGCTGGGTGGCGGAACGCCTGTAACTACATCTTTATTGGATTTGCCGCGGTCTTCATCGTCACCCGCCTGGTCATTTTCCCTTTCAGGTACCTTCACACGTGTTTTCCTGTAATAGTTCTCAGGTCACCGCGGTGCTAATCCTCCATCTCCTCTGTTCTAGGATTATTTACTGTACATGGGTTTATCCAGTGACCATTTATGAGCCTTTCTTTGGCTACTACTTTTTCAACGGCCTGCTGATGGTTCTGCAGTGTCTCCACATCTTCTGGGCTGTCCTCATTATACGTATAGCGGTCCGTTTCCTCACGAGCAACGTAAGAGAGCAGGGATAAAACCGAAGAAATCCCCCCGTCCTCACGCCTCTTGCACAATTATTTGAGATGCTTTAAAGAGTTTAGCACAGTTGTCTGTATTTATGAGTGGGCTTTTTCTCTCCAGGAGAAAGTGGACGATGAGAGAAGTGACAAAGATGAAACGGACGAGTCGGAAGACGAGGAGGAGGACAGCAGAGCCAAGAAAAACGGGCCGGTGCAGAACGGCCACCCGGTTTACAACAACAACCACAGCAAGACCGAGTGAAGGCAAACACACGAGAGGGACTCATGTCCGTCAGTCCGGGAGCAGGAGGCATTGGACAGACAGCAGGACGGGTAAAGGGCGGGAAGGGGGGGCCGCCATTCCTCAAAACCCAGAACGGCAGGTTATCATGAAGACGTTTGACACTGTTACTCTCACCCACACACACCGGCTGGTTGGTCGCTGGAGCACAGAGATCAAACAGAACAGCACCCTCTGCATCTCTGCTGGTCCCCTGACAACAGAAACACATCCAGCCACGACATCGGCGGGAGGGAGAAGCGTGTGGACACGAGGGACACGATGCTGCTTCTTCGCTAGCGTTCCATGTTGTGTGCCTTAGAGCCACGCCAACGATGGCGGGTGAAACACCACCCACAGCTTTCTGCGTGAACCTCATCTCGCTTTATTTTCTTTTATGCTCCGACAGGGTGAAAGTGGGCTTTTTACCGTATTTCTTTAATTACCTGTCTATGCAATGCACTGTCCGACTGCATGCCGAACACACTAAGCCTCGTGCATAACTTAATATCGGACCCGTGGCTCTGCCGGTGCCATTTAGGAATCACTGCGTCTTGTTTGAGGAATAAATGTGGTGTGTTGCAAGAGGAGGTTGCTGTGTTGAAATCCAGGGCCTCTGGCCCTTTGGCCCAGATCAGTGTTTTTAAAATTGTACGATCGGCCGCTGCGTTCCCGGAACAGCTGCGCCTGCTCGTCGTCCTCAAGTGTCGATCCGAGGATGCGAGGGATGATTTCATCCATCCGACGGAAAAGTGGGATCAGAAAAAAAAACAACGGGGTTTTGTTTTGCAGGGTTTGTACGTTTGCCACGCTTTACTGTCGTTATTTCCTTTACGTCAAGTGCCTTATTTGTCATGTACACGCAGCTCTCTCCAGTCCTCCGGTCCTCTCCTTTTCTCTCCTGTCTCCACACGTCACATCCTCCCTTCACCTTCACCTTCACCTTCATCACTCACTCCTCATCCTCCCCCTCGTACCAACATTCTTGTGCTTTTCTACTAACCCCGATCAGCAGCAGCCACTCTCAGAGGGAAGAGCTGCGGCCTGACTCAGTGTTAACGTCTGCTTTTATTTTCTACAGTCTCTTCTTTAAGGATATTAATAATAAAAAAAAATACAAACATAATACATCGCGGTGAGTGTTTCTGGTGTTCTCGCGCTGCTCGTTTATGACTCTTTTATGACTTCAGTCGATAAAACATCAGATTTGTCTGAAACACGACATCGCAAAATCAGGACGTATTTGACAACTTTTGCCACTTTAGCTCGTCATAGTGTCTCGCGCAAGAAAAGGGCGGAGCCAATCGAGAAATGACCGGCGCGTGGCGTCACGCGTCTCCGGCTCGCGCGTCCAATGGGAAGAGGCGATATAGGAGCTCGCAGCTCGCGGTGCGTTCGCCCGATCGCCATCTTAAACAGAAGGGGGGTTTAAACCGGGAGAAACGGGAAAGGTGACAGTGACGGGCACAAACTTTTCATCTTCGCCTCTACTTTTAATCCCGGGGTCGCTACAATGCTACTTTAACCATGATTCGCAGCTCTTTTGGCCCAAACTAAAGGCGTATAGGTGGGGAAACCGACAAGACTAGCTAGCGAGGGGGAGGGGCGGTTGTTTTGAAGGCTTTTTTCAGAGCAGAAGTTGTTTGTTTATGTTAATCTACACGGACATGTCTTCTTCAAACCCAGGTAAAGTGCAGTTAAAGTCCTCTTTCTGCCTGATCGCACACGCAGCGCTTCGGTTGCACGCTGGACTGCGGCTGATTTGTGACGCAAGGTTTAAGCGGACACTTTCCAAAAGATAGCGTGACAACATGAGCTAAGTTAGCTGTTGTAGCAAAGCTAATGTCACAGAAGCCTAGCTTGTTATTGCTCAAGTGCTAGCCAGCTCGTAGCGGACAGATTAGCGCCCGGCCAACTGTTGAAATCGCCTGGCTCTGCTGCAATATCGCCACAAAAGACCGGAGGAGATAAGGCGACTATCCAAATATAAGTTTTCCGAGTGTGAAGCTTTGTTAGGCTAACCCAGGGCTGCTCACATGATTGGAGTCCGTAACGTTACGCTAAATGTAGCATTAACATTAGCACATTGTCGTGATTGTTTCAGTTTAATGACGCTGATAGCCCACAAATGTGGGAATAAATGGGCATTAAGCACAGAAACATGAGAATGAGGTCGCCTGCATCTGGATGTGTTGTTGCCCCCACGCATATGAGCTGGTCGGGGTTCTGTTTCAGTGCTCCAGGCATAAATGGAACTCACTTGTCATGCGTGTTACATTTCTGTGATATTAATAGAATTACCAGACCCAAATCTGGGTATGGGGGCAAGTGGGACCCAAGCAAGTGGTGGGGCAGTTGTACCCAAAGGGAGCAACAAAAGAAGAGCCGCGTAAGTGTGTGTCCATGGTGGAAACTCTATTCACCTCTATTGATTATGTTATATATCCCACAAATGAGGAACCACTCGTGTGGCTCTTCATTGTTCATGTTTTTAACTCCTGTGGCTCTTTTTTTTTTTTTTGCTCATTCCAGACCCGACTTTGATGACAGCGACGATGGAGGCAAGTTGTTCAGGTAGGCTTGTTTAGTGTTGGGGTGGTTCTTGCAGGAGGCCACCGGCCCTGATCTCAAGCCCTGTTCTTACCTGCCTTCCTTCAGGTGTGACGATGACGCTGGGGGCTCCAACGACAAAGAACGCTTCGCAAGGTAACGGCATACATTTGCCGACACAAACGAGTGTGAAGAAAGCACATGGGCACTAATAATCCAGCACCTTAATGCTCTTTATATCCTTTTTCATTTTTAGGGGGGGGGGGGCTTTGTTTTGTTGGCCTGCTTTCATTTCCAGGACTTTTACAGAAACAGGGGAAAACTAGTCAGTTTGTGTCTGTAACGGTACGGAAACGCCGCTCTGCAGTGTTCCGCTGCCCAGCGAAGCATCGTTTCAGCAGCACAAAACCTACCGATTTATTTCTTGGCTCCTTACAGCTGTCGAGGTGGTTGTGGACTCACCAGCGCCGTATGTGCCACTAACTCTGTGTGACTGGGGGATTTCTGTCACTGTTAATCCCTTCTCCTTCAGCAAACTGTCCTCTGTTTCTCTTCTCTCCCTCCTCTCAGCACGTCTGAGGGGTCTTTCCCTCCCTGCACTTGCTTTTTTGGTGGCCTTGGTCCACCGGACTCTAGTCTCACCACCATTTCTTTTTCAGCTCATTGACTACATATTATTCTTTTTGACGTTCATTATTTCTGTCATTACCACGTCTCCTTCCCTATTGGCATATTTACATTAACTCTAAACTCTACTCCATGTTGTCCACCTGCCTGTCCCCCCCCCATCTCTATCCTCCTCGCCGCATCTCTGCCTCCCGTCCTCGTCTCCCGTCCTCGTCTCCTCTCTTCAGAGAGAACCACAGCGAGATCGAGAGGCGCAGGCGAAACAAGATGACGGCCTACATCACGGAGCTGTCGGACATGGTGCCCACCTGCAGCGCGCTGGCTCGCAAACCAGACAAGCTGACCATCCTGCGAATGGCCGTGTCGCATATGAAGTCTCTGAGGGGGAGCGGGAATACCAACTCGGATGGGTCGTACAAACCCTCATTTCTCACCGACCAGGTACGAGCAGCCAGGAGGTCCAGCCAATTATAAAGAGAAGTGTGAAAGCGGAGAGGAGTAAAAGGGCGGCCTGATTCCCACAGGAGCTGAAGCATCTCATACTGGAGGCGGCAGACGGCTTTTTGTTCGTGGTTTCATGCGAAACTGGACGTATTGTTTACGTCTCGGACTCGGTGACGCCCGTCCTCAACCAGTCGCAGTCCGATTGGTTCGGCTCCTGCCTCTACGATCAGCTGCACCCGGACGACAGGGAGAAGCTGAGGGAGCAGCTCTCCACGGCAGAGAACAACAACACAGGTCCAGAAGGCGCCCGGCCCGGCCCGGCCCGGCCCGTGCAAATGGCCGCCAGTAATGCAGGATTTGTGTTTAATCAGTTTAATTTGTGCCTCCAAAGGGAGAATGTTGGACCTGAAAACGGGCACGGTGAAGAAGGAGAGCCAGCAATCCTCGGCCAGGATGAGCATGGGAGCCCGCCGCTCGTTCATCTGCAGGATGAGGTGTGACGTCGTTAGACATCGTTAGACATCGTTGACATCATCCTGGTTGCACAGGCTTTAATCGCCCGCTCTGCCTTTGTAGGTGTGGCTCCTCTCCAGTGGAACCATTATCCATGAACAGACTCAACTTCCTTAGGAATAGAAACAGGTGCTTCTTTTCTCCCCCCCCCTTTTTTTTTTTGTTAAAGATCAAAACAGTTTGAGTGTGAATAAATTTAGTTTTGCCTGTTTCCCATTGACATCAGGAACGGCTTAGGGGCCCCCAAGGAAGGAGAACCACAGTATGTAGTCGTCCACTGTACAGGCTACATCAAATCCTGGCCCCCCGCAGGTGAATTCACACATTAGAGATGCCAAAAGACTCTTATTCGCTCAGATGTTTGTCGCTGCAACCAGGAAATGAATGAACGGTTGCCCTTTTTAGCACCTGATGCCCTTTTTGATGCCCTTTTTGATGCCTTTTTTGAATGCTGTGATTACAGGAGTATCGTTGACTGACGATGAGACGGAAAACACGCAGGGGAGTCGCTACTGCCTGGTCGCCATTGGCAGATTACAGGTATGTTCAGAGAGAAGCTTTTTGTTCCGTTGGCAGGTAGAAAGGCGAGTCGAGTGACCCTGGAACGCTCTCGTTCCCAGCTCCTTGGCTGCAGTGGATTATTGCTACGGCGCCACTGTGACAGGAGCTTTTCCTCCAATTTTAAATATAAAACTTTAATGACATTTGTGGATTATAAGCACTCTTGTACCATAGATATGAATAAATCAGCCACTCCAGCCTTGTTTAGGTTTATTATTTATGCCATTAAAGTACACCAAAAGCCCCTTTTGTGTCTTCCAGGTGGCTTGTTGCCCCGGCAACACGGACATCAATAACATCAGCGTCCCGGCAGAGTACATCTCACGCCACAACTGTCAGGGCATGTTCACGTTCATAGACCACCGCTGTGTGGGCGCCATCGGATACCAGCCCCAGGTAACACCGGGTCAGGGGTCAGTTCGCAGCTCAGCATCGCCCCAATAAAGGAGGTCGTCTCCATGGTTACCGGGATGTGTTCTCTGACGTGTGTCGCAGGAGCTGTTGGGGAAGAACATTCTGGAACTGGCCCACCCAGAGGACCAGGGCTTACTGAGGGACAGTTTTCAACAGGTAGGACGTGATATTGTTGATCAGCCTCGGGACAGAGTCTGTTGGACTGCGGCCGGTCTGAACCGGCCGCAGTCGCCCGATCCAGTCGGGCTTGTTATGCTAATATCTGCCTTCCAGCCTCGGCGGTGAGCTGCCACCAGTTTTTGGTGTTGCGCTCGAGCCCGTAGTCTCCATTAATGTGACTTTTCTTTTCTTGCTAACGTAGATGACGTCATTAATCAACGATTGTTAATGATTGTCCTGTTTTTTATATTTTATATAAACTATATTTTATAAGAACTCGCCTGCGTGCGCTGGAGTCTCCCATTAAACCTGTTTCTGCTGAGCACGTAAACGTGGGACCTGCTGGACTCGTTACAGGTGGTGAAGCTGAAGGGCCAGGTCCTCTCAGTCATGTACCGATTTCGCGCTAAGTCCAGGGAGTGGATCTGGATCAGAACCAGCTCCTTCACCTTTCAGAATCCGTTTTCCGAGGAGATCGAGTACATCATCTGCACCAACGTCAACGTCAAGTGAGTCTCCTTTTGTTGTGTAGCGTGGCCACGCAGTAGTGAAATATCCTGTTTTTGAACGCCCACCTGTCTGTTGGTCGTGCACCCATCACACCGCCCCTTTAATTGTCCCCTCACTGATCACTTTCTCCTACCTCCCACCTCTCCTCTGCACCCATTGCTGATTGTGGGGCATTAGAAATTCAACACAGGACCCCCTCACCCCCATCTCCTCCCCGGGGGGTTCACTGCCCCCCTCTCTGGGCCAGAGCAGCCCAAACTGCCCCCCTGCAGTTCTCAGCCCTGGGCAGGTGGCCACCAGGTGAGACAGGCCTAGTTTGTCTATCATGGGAGATCAGGGGCTTCTTCACGGGAGGCTGCTACCACAGACTCCCATCCTTCCGGTTTTACTTCCATCTCTCACTCTGGGTCGTTCTGTCGTCCGGGGTGTTTGTCTCTGCCCCCCCCCCCCCCCCCCCCGACGGTAGAAGTGTTGCTGCTCTACTCGGTTTGAAGGGACCGACTCTAACTCGGGTCTGCTAGCATGTGGGTGGAATCTCTCTAACAGTCGTCCTCCTCTCCCAAAAGGGCCAACTCTTCTGTTTTTTCCCCTAACCTGTTTCTTCTGTGTTGCCATGGTGACCGGTGGTGGGTTGAATGCTGTTTCTCAGCAGCGGTTTGCAGTGTTGTGGCTCAACGTTTATGTCAAACTGAATCCTGTTCCTGACGCACGGAAACAGTGAACCTCGAGGCCGCTGCGCCGTTAACATGCTAAATAAATATTAGATTTATTCATTTACTCAAATGTTGGAGGGCTGTTTTGTTTCACGTTTATCTACTATCTACCAGTTTTGGGACTCGTGCGACGGTGGTGGAGAATCTGAGGGGAAAGAACCCCGTGAAAGATGCCAAATTTAGTTTGTTTTCTATACGAAATCACCCAAAGTTCCGGATTCGGCGCAAAACCGGCCGCCGAGTTTCGAGTTGAAGAAGGTCATGATTCTGAACCCTGCTGGGGAAAATGATTATCCTCTTTTTGGGTTGGTCTCTGTCTCCAGGCAGCTGCAGCAGCAGCAGCAGGCTGAGCTGGAGAGAGGCGGGAGTGGAGATGGTCTGTACGAGGCCGGGCCCATCGCCCTCTCACAGGTCAGTCTGCTTCCACACCTGTGATCTGTCCTGCAAATGAGCCTGACGAGGATGTTCGAGGAGCGTCGGAGCGTCGGGAATGATTCTGCTGCCTTTGGTCCGCAGATGCCAGGGCAGGCGGTGACGGCGGCAGGGCCGGATCACAGCAAAAGCCTGGAGAAACCCGAGCTCTACCCCCCCATTTTCCAAGTATCGGAACAGCCGAAGGTTCTGCCCCCCACCCCCGCTCCCTCCGCACAGATCTACACCCCAAACAACAACTTTCCTGCCAGCCGCTCCAACGACGTCTACAGGTTAGAACAGTTCCTGCCCACCTGAATGTGCTTTGTCATTTCAAAGGTCGGTCCGCTGTCGGTTACGGGTGCTTTGCCAGCGTTTCCGTGCACAGAGGATCGAGCTTCGTGGGACCGTGTCACAGCACTGGAGGCTAGCAAAGAAAACAAAGAGCTGTGGCCCTTTAGCATGTGTTGCTAAGTGGGAGCAGATGCTACATAACAAGGAATTAGTCTTTAAAGTGGCAGTCAAACTGGGAACTTGCTCTGGAATCTCCTTGCATCATTAACTGCTAACTCAGAAGTTTGTCAGGAGGCTCCTTTTGGTTTTAATGTTGCTTTCTTCCATCCCCCCCCCCCCTTTTTTAGCAGGCCTGTCAGCATGCCCTCACAGATGACGCCTCACATGGCTCAGCCGGGCACAGCGGGCCAGATGCTCGCCCAGATGTCTCGGCAGAACGGCGTCGCACATTCGGTCACCCCTTCGAGCGCCGGCGCTGCCCTCCACGCTGGCCCCGCCCCAGGAGGATGGCCTGGAGCCGCGGGCGGAGTTGGAGCCCGACCACAGTTTAACAACCAGGTAGGCCAGTATAACCAGGTGATGGAGCCAGTTGTTCCCAGCCTGGTTCCGTATCGCATGTTTACTTAAGATGAGGCTGCGGGGGGGTTTCCATTTCCTCGGGCAGGTGGCTTCCCAGGCAGCCAAAACCACATCGCCACCGTTCCCACGCATGGGAGGATTTGGGGGCGGCTCTTCCAACTCCTTTGAGCAGATGCCCACCGGCGCTTCTCCCACCACCACCAGTGGAGGGAGCTACCCCATCAACGTGCGCGCCGGCCTCACCAACAACGGTTACGGTAGGTTCTCCTCCAAACGTGCGTGTTGACCCCCGCGCACGCTCTCACTCCTGTGCTCGAACCCCAGACGGCTCCCAGTCAGGGGCGCAGTACCCCCAGCGGGCAGCGGAGGCAGTGTGGCCCCAGTGGGCGGGTCAGCAGCAGGCGCAGAACAGTGCAGAGCAACAGCAGCATCCTCAGGGAAACCAGCAGGACATGTTCCCTGTGAGTGAGGCCCCTCCTCAAATACGTGTCCTCCTTTCCTTCCCTCCAATGAGCCCTTGTCTTTTCTGATCCAGGACGTGCTGTCGATCCTGGACCAGCCGCCCAACTTCAACAACGATGACTTTGAGATTCCCATCTACTCCCAGTTCAACGAGTGACTGGCTCCAGCCTTCCGTCACTCTGCTGTCCTCTCCAGCCTTCTGCCATCAGTCTTCTTATCCTCTTTTTTTATTTTATTTTCCTGCTCCATTGAGAATGTTTGTTCTTGCTTTGCATGGCTGCGATTGCACAGCTGGGTTCATTTATAGGGCACCAGTTCCTAACAGATGTGTGACGACGACTCTTTCCGTGTAGAGTAGCTGAGGACCAGACTTTTTAATGTACAGAGACACAACATTCCCCTAAAAATATGCACTTGGTGAAGCCACAACGTCAAACTGCCTTTTAGAAGGCAGGAACACACGGACGGACGGAGGGAGGGAGGGAAAGAGGGCGGGGCTAAAGCGGGATGTAGCGACTGTAGATACGCCAGCAGGAAACTCAAGGATTTGCTACTGATTAAATAATCCTTATTTTTCTAATATTCCAGCCATTTTTCTAGTGTTCCCTAGCCAGCACTGCCCAAAGCTCAACAGTCTGTTGTAGATATGATATATGAATATTGAAAGAAAGAGAAAAAAAAAAAAGACTTTAAATGCGCACAATCACAAACGAAGTTGTGTAGACTGCACAGAAACACTCTCCGCTACTCCCATCAGCACGGACAGGAAGTGGTGGCAGACGAATGCCTCCTCCTGACGAGCTCTTGGCGTTTTTTTTTCCTCAGGCAGCGATGAAGAGTCTCGGTTTCATCTCTCCGCATCTGGGCTAACCTCTCCGACGGTTCGTTTAAATTCTCAGGAATTCGCAGGGATGTCCAGCTCTGTCCCATTTCCCCTGTTGCACTCGGTCCCGTGACCTTGACCTCACACACTCTTCCATCCACAGCATGTCTGCGCTGCTCTGCTGAGTACAGCTCATGTACCTCTTTATTTCCCTCAGTGTTACACAGGCTACGTCCAGTCTGTCTCAGTGCCCGTTGCAAATGTATACAATATATTTTTCTTTGCCTACATAGACATATTTACGGTCTGCATGTGTGTGTGTTGTACAAAAATGTGTACAGTATCATTATCGACTTTAAACACCATAACTTTGGTTTTCTTTCCTGTCCTGTGTTACGGTGTCGGCAGTTTAAAAAAAAAAAAAAAAATAGAATCCAGCTAATCGGAACGTTGGTAATAATTGACAAATTCTAGACTTTTAAAGCCATTTTCGTCATAAAGGTCGTGCACGATGTCGTGCAGTGGAGGAATGTAATTATGTTTGTTTTTTTTAACTTCCAGGGATTTTAATGTGATTCCGATCTTCTGAATCTTCCTTTGTTTGTGATCAGGGTATCCAGGATTTAAATGGAAATTAAAAATCCCATTTTTAAATTGGAAAAACAGGAAAAATTTGTCTCGGAACAAACAAGACTGGGACTGAAGCTTTGCAAACGGATGCACTCGCCCGTGCTTACAATCACGTGTTTCTGCTAGAATAATACTGTGGAATTGAGATGATGTTTTAATCTGTGAGATTAGTTGAGACTTGACCCTTTTATGGCAGTTTTCTGCGTCTAATGCACACATGGTTGTTATTGTACCTAAACCTGCTCTGATAAATGTCCAGTTTCATTTAAACGAGGGTGTTGATGGTGGTTAAATTGTCCTTATTATTGTTGATCTCTTCGGTCGCTCGGCATCAATAACTTTCCATGATGTGAACTTTTATCACTCATAAACGGATATATAAATATACTGTATGTACATGTCTATGAAATGTCCAGAGAAAGATGTTTGGGTTTTTTTGTATTAAATTGTTATATTGAAAGATTTTTCTGTCATTTTCAGGTAGAATTCTGGGTGGTTAAGATCTCATTTGGGTGTTTTCAGGTGTCGTCTCGGCACATAATCTCCCCTTTCTGTGTTTTTGTCAGGCTCAGGATCAGTTTCCAGTCCCTCTCAAGTGAATTGCCTCAAGCTCTCAGATCCTCTTTCTCTTTTTCTGCTCTTTTTCTAATTGTTTTTTCGCGCTTTCTCTCCTAACGGCCTTTTTCGCCCGCGCACAGAGATGCTGGCTGATTGAATCGCTGTCGGCGAGGCATCTTAATCTCAGCAATATGGCCGTTTGTATTTATTTAGAATCTCCACAGCTTCGATATTCGCCGTGTTGTCGGACACGTATCGACACCTCGGCCCGGGATCCAGTGACGGGTTAATGTGTCACCTCCCCTAAAGGTCTCTTGACCCAGCAGACCAGAGACATGCCTGGATGTTCTGGGGAATGACCTGGGTGTTACCAAACCCCCTATTAACTATTGATGGAGGACGCTGGTGCCGAACCAGAGTGTCCTCAGGTCCATCTTATCGTTGGCAGCAGGTGTCAATGAGAAGGGACGAGGAGTCCAGTGACATGAAGGAGCTGCTGGATTCAGAAAATAAGCTTCTGGTGATGAGGGTGCGGAATATGGAAAGAGAGCTGAACTGATTTGTTTGAGGGAAGAGTTTCCGGGCGATTATGGACCCTTCCAGCATCCCCGAGGGCAGGTTCGATGTGGATGTGGACCTTGGTTTTGCAATGTTGTTCTTCTTCCTGCTCTGCTTCTTCCTGCTGGTGGCCATATTCCGCTGTGCTAAGATGGTGTTGGACCCTTACAGCGCTGTTTCTGTCACCATGTACCAGGCAGAGCAATCAGGGGACTGACTGAGTCTAAAGGCAAGTCCCTGGTGCAGCTGTAGCATTTTAGCGCCTGGCAGAGTCGAGCCAGCTGGATAAACATTACATGCACTATTGTTTTTTTGTTTTTTGTTTTTTTGCTGTGATTAGCATCAATTTGCACTTTAGCTTTCCATCTAAGATACATTTTCCCATATGTTATATTAATAATTATGAGAGCATAAACAACATTGGGAAACATTTTATTAGAGGCCAAGGCAACAGCAGATTGTATAACTGATTAATTTTAGACAAAAGTACTGTTTTCAATTACAAAAACTTGAATAGAATTGTTAGTTGCAACAAATGAAAGAAGAAAACAGATTTTGTCACTTTTGAGTTGTTTCAAATTGTGCTGTTGCTTTCGAGTTGAGATGCAATGTTCATAGTCACCTTGGTGTCCCAGCTGGGCGAAGCTATGTTTCGTAGCGCTGTTTAATAACACCGCCCGGTTGGGATACCCTGGGATACAAAGCACGTTTTCCCATTTGGAGCTAGCCGGTAGCATTAGCTTACCGCTCTTAGCAATAGACAGGATGGAAAGCATCGAGGGGTGAGTGCTCAGAGTTGTCTGTGAATTAAGTTACCGCTCAATCCGTCGTTAAGAGTCACTCTGGAGGGCACCATTTTCTTATTTTTATCAGTCATGCCAGTTCGTCACAATTTGCACGTTATTAACACTAATGCTAAGCTAACTGCCTAGCCTGCACTCCATGGCATCAATCTTCTGGTTGTTTTGCTTTAACCTCCTGTTTTACCCTTGATGTATCCTGCTAAAGTCTCAATGAAGTCGTGGCAAGTCATGTGTCATTTACACGTTCGCAGACAAATTTTGAAGCAAGGACCCGTCCGGACCATGATCATTTATACGGGTGTGATTAAAAGATTTCATTGTGATTATCACTACTAGCAGGCTAGCTGAGACTCTCCAATCAGATTGAAGCAGCAGCTGCAGGAAAACCCTCGTTTCCTTGGCCACTTGTATTATAGGTGAGGAATCCTTGAGTGTCATGGGAGCACAGGCTGTTCGTGTTGTTGCAGGGATGTTTTGCAGCCACCTGCCTGCACGACCGAGTGATCAGGAAAAAGGAAGCAGCATCATGCTGCCAGCCCGATGTGGAGGAAACCCTCTCAATGTGCAGCACAGTATCACTCTTATTTTAAACGTGGTTTAAAAGTCGACCCACCATCAGAATTACACGCTCTCTTGGTTGGGGACCTGCTCAGTTTGGAGTCCAGTAATGCTTGTTGGGTTTATATGCTAAATAGTAAATAACATCGTTGAACAAGTGTCCAAACTCATGTCCGCAAACGTTTGAAAATGATTTATTTACATGGCTACATTGTGGATTTATCCCTGCAGGATGGAGGTGGATGGCTGGGACCCCAGTCTGGAGGAGGAGCTGGGTGTTTCTCTGGACGAGCTCCGGAAGTGGATCGAAGAGGCCGTGGAAAAGAGCGAAATCGTGCAGAAGAAAAAGGCTCAGTTGTCCGAGCTCCAGCAACTGGTGGAGAAGAAAGAGGAAGAGGAGGCGCAGACGGAGTCGCTTCTTATAGATGCCAGGCAGTACGCAGCACGTCCACGCTCGTTTGCTGTCCTTCCGTGGTTGCGTCCGTGCCTGACGGGCTGACTAACGGGACAACTCCTCGCACTTCCTCAGGTCCATAAAGGAGTGTGAGAAACTGGTGAAGGCAGCTTACCAGAAAAACGGCCTCGTTTACCAGGAGAGCAGCTCGGAGGAGGACGGGGAGGAAGGATGCCCGCTGTCCCCCGAGGTCATCGAGATCGACGACGAGGAGGACGACGACGACGTCATCGCTGTTGGCTGTCGTAAGTCCTACCAGTTCCTTCGTGTCCGTGTCCCATATTATTACTGGTACAAACTAGAGCTGGCGGTGCCGTTTTACGCTGGAGTGAAGAATAACGACCGTTTGTTCATTTTATTTATAAGGAACTTTTCAAAATTCTAAAGCACATTTTGAGATAGAACCACAGTTCAAATGACACAATGAAAGGTGAAACAGTTGTGTTCCTATGGATAAAAGTTGGTCAAGTCGTCCTAATAATGGATGAAGGGTGGATGGATGAAGGATGGATGGACATGGACAGATGGACGGATGCCTGACCCGTCCAGGCTCGTCCCCTGTGGAGACGCCATCATCGCAGCTCTAAATACCGTATTGGCCCGAATATAAGACGGTGTTTTGCATTGAAATAAGACTGAAAAAGTGGGGGTCGTCTTACATTCGGGGTCTAGACGTTATGCCCATTCACGACGCTAGATGGCGCCAGATATCTTTAAAGCGAACCCCTGTCACGAAGAAGAAAAATAAAAATAGCGGTAGCACGAAGAAGAAAATAAGAGAAAAGATAACAGAACATAGAGAAACGTAGCGACATTCTGGAGAAAAGTGGGTTGAAGATCGGCCAGGTTAACCGGCAGCTGAGGAGAAGTTATGACGCGAACTTCAAGATGATGGTGATAAATGAGGCGGAGTCTTCAAACAATTGCAAAGCGGCTGTGAAATATGGTGTCACCGAGTGTAACGTACGGAGATGGAGAGCCCAAAAAGATCGCCTAAAAAACGCTCACAGTCAGAGAAAAGCCTTCCGCGGTCCTCAGAGCGGCCGCTTCCAGGAGCTCGACAGGAGGGTGTGCGCGTACGTGGACGGGAAGCGAAAGGACGGGATGCGCATCAGCAGAGCTGTCATCCGGCTCAAGGCCGTGGAAATAGCCGAAGAGCTGCAGATTCCCACGGCTGAGTTCAGGGCGAGCCTCGGCTGGTGCAAGAGGATGGTGCGGCGGCACGGACTAAGGCTGCTCGCCCAGCGCCTGCCCCCTGACTCTTACCTGGACCAGATTGGCAATGCTGATCAGAAACCTGTGTTTTTTGACATGCCAACACCTGTCACTGTGCACGAGAAAGGTGAGAAATCTGTTATAAAATCCACCGGAAATGACGAGAGCCGCGTTACCGTCATGTTAGGGAGAACCGAACTCCCTCCGTATGAGGGTTTAAAACGTAAGACGGTACCTAAGGAGGCGATGCCAGCTGGCGTTATGGTACGGGCCCAGGAAAAGGGCTGGATGGAGACCGAGCTTGTAGTGGACTGGCTCAAGTTTGTGTGGGGGGGCTCAGAAAAAAGAGGAACATGCTGATTCTGGATGCATTTGTCTGATCCAGTCACAAAACAAGTGAAGGCGATGAACGGCGACTTGGTGATCATTCCGGGGGGGGTGACAGGTCAGCTGCAGGTGTTGGATGTTGTGGTCCACAGACCATTCAGAGACAAAGAAATCCACAGAGTGGCTCCTGTCTGGTGATCACACACTCACACCAACAGGAGGGATCCAGAAGCCTCTTACGTTTGCTCTGTGAGTGGATCCTCCACGCGTGGGATGCAGTTTCCCCAAAGAGCATCATCCACGGGTTTAAAAAGTGCTGCATATCAAATGCCTTGGGGCAGTGAGGATGACGAGCTGAGGATGGGAGCCAGAGGAGCCAGAGGAGCCAGGAGTCATGTTCTGACATGACAGAGCTCAGCTACTCTCAAGTTTAAACCAGTTTGCGTTATTTTATCGCAATGTTTTTCCTTATTCAGATTTGTTTCAGGACTAGTTACAGATAGACTCAACTTTGATGGTTAATTTTTGTTGTTTTATCACAGTAGATTGGTTTATTTACATTTCCAAAACCAGAAGCCGTTCATTTACAAATGTGATCGCACTTTAGTTTACATATTTAAATGTTCAGATATTAAGATGTGATAGGCAGTTTTTGCATGATTTGAATGAGGCAAAATAACCTGCTTTTTCTCTCGATGATATTATAATCATTTGTTTCAGATGTACTGTAATTATTTTCTGTATAAAAATTAAATTTGGTGTTCAAAAAACTGACGACTGTTTCTGTCTCTGTTCTTCATTTCAGTGGTTCCTCCACAGAAGACGGCGGCTCTGAGCAAAGATCCACTGGTGAGGGGATAAACTCACCTCTGAGTTCTTTTCTATGATTGTCTGTGTATTTAATTCATGCTGTGATTACATGGTAATAACCCATTAATAACCCATGTTTATACATTTAGGCACCAAAACCTTTTCCTTGATATCATACAACATCTTTTATCAGTGGCAATTTGAAAAAGGGGACTTTTAATGTGTTTCTGTACGTGCACACGCTGACGTGCACCCTCTTATTTTCTCAGGCCACTGAGGCTCTCACAGCCTTACAGAAAACCTCTCAGCAGGTGCAGAATTTGGCCCAGTTGGTGAAGAAGCATTCGACAATCCTTCCGTCGGTGCTCTCTGCTCCGTCCCCGTCGGGTGAGTTCACAGACCGGACCTGATATCAGGGTCGGCACCTGATCCGGTCGCGTTGGATGGGGGTCACCGCTGTTTTCTTTTGGACCTCCAGGTGTCCAGAGTTCAGCACCGGCCGTGTTTGTGTCCCAGGTCCCGGCTCAGTCCATAACACAGCCAAACCCCAACGTGTCAGAAGACAAGCTCAGAATCGGGATGAACATTTTAGGGAAGAAACGGACCAAGACCTGGCACCGAGGAGCGCTTATCGCCATCACCCCTATTGGTGTGTAACCTGCCGGTTCTAGTCGAAGCTCCGTACGTCCCGCCGCTGCTTTTCCAGCCCTTCCTTTGTTTCCAGGAAATGGTGTGTTCAAGTACAAGGTGAAGTTCGACAAAGGAAAAAGTCTGTTGTCCGGAAATCACATTGCTTTTGACTACAACCCCACCCTGGAGGTTCTGTATGTTGGCGCGCGTGTCGTGGCCAAGTACAAGGACGGCAACCTGGTGTGGCTTTATGCTGGAATAGTAGCGGAGATGCCCAACAACAAGAACCGAATGAGGTAAAAGTTCCGCCCCGGATGCTCGTTAGCTGCTGTTGGAACAGTTTTAACCGTTATGGTGCTGGACTGAGCTGTGGGGAACGTGTGCGTTTCAGGTTTTTAATCTTCTTTGATGATGGATACGCGTCCTACGTGACCTTACCTGAGCTCTTCCCCGTGTGTCGACCGTGTAAGTGACGAACCTCACACAGCCTTGATCGTTGCTTGGATTAATACCGCTTTTAATTAGGTGTCCTTTTGTTGAGCCGCTGTGAGGGCAGAGAAAAGGTGACGTTATCCTTGTCTGAAACAGTGCGGCGTACCTGGGAGGACATCGAGGACGCGTCCTGCCGAGACTTCATCGAGGAGTACATAACCGCCTACCCCAGCAGGCCCATGGTGCTCCTGAAAGTAGGACAGATCATCAAGACCGAGTGGGAAGGGACGTGGTGGAAGAGCAAAGTGGAGGAAGTGGATGGAAGCTTGGTCAAGATCCTCTTCTTGGTACGTCTGCCTGAATCAAAATGGCCGGCTTCATGATGAAGCTGGGGTCAAAGGGCACGATGGTGATGGAGCGCATGTTTATGCTGCGTTAGGATGACAAGAGGAGCGAGTGGATCTACAGGGGCTCCACCAGGCTGGAACCCATGTTCAACCTGAAGATGACCACAGCCAACACGCAGGAGAAGAAGCTGGCAGGCCAGCAGAGGACGCGACCCAACATGGGTACTCAGTCCCCCTCCTGTCTCAGTCCCCCTCCTGTCTCACCCCCTCCTGTGTCACCCCCCTCCTGTCTCAGTCCCCCTCCTGTCTCACCCCCTCGTGTGTCACCCCCCTCCTGTCTCAGTCCCCCTCCTGTGTCACCCCCCTCCTGTGTCACCCCCTCCTGTCTCAGTCCCCCTCCTGTCTCTGTCCCCCCCTGTCTCACCCCCTCCCGTCTCAGTCCCCCTCCTGTCTCTTTCCCCCTCCTGTCTCAGTCCCCCTCCAGTCTCACCCCCTCCTGTCTCATCCCCCCTCTCAGTCCCCTCCTGTCTCACCCCCTCCTGTCTTACCCCCCTCCTGTCTCAGTCCCCTCCTGTCTCAGTCCCCCTCCTGTCTCACCCCTCTCCTGTCTCACCCCCTCCTGTCTTACCCCCCTCCTGTCTCAGTCCCCTCCTGTCTCAGTCCCCCTCCTGTCTCACCCCTCTCCTGTCTCACCCCCTCCTGTCTTACCCCCCTCCTGTCTCAGTCCCCTCCTGTCTCAGTCCCCCTCCTGTCTCATCCCCCCTCTCAGTCCCCTCCTGTCTCACCCCCTCCTGTCTTACCCCCCTCCTGTCTCAGTCCCCTCCTGTCTCAGTCCCCCTCCTGTCTCACCCCTCTCCTGTCTCACCCCCTCCTGTCTTACCCCCCTCCTGTCTCAGTCCCCTCCTGTCTCAGTCCCCCTCCTGTCTCACCCCTCTCCTGTCTCAGTCCCCCTCCTGTCTCACCCCTCTCCTGTCTCAGTCCCCCTCCTGTCTCACCCCTCTCCTGTCTCACCCCTCTCCTGTCTCACCCCCCTCCTGTCTCACCCCCTCCTGTCTCAGTCCCCTCCTGTCTCAGTCCCCCTCCTGTCTCACCCCTCTCCTGTCTCACCCCCCTCCTGTCCTTCTAACCCTAACCCACAATTTCTAAGACTCTAATGCGAATAAGAGTCGTTTTATGCTGCACGATCAGCAGAAATACGTTGTAAATTCCACCACCTGAACCATGTAAATCAAGATGTGAAAACCATGATTGGACATTTGCATCTCCAGGAGCGCTGAGGAGCAAAGGCCCGGTGGTTCAGTACACGAGCGATGGACCTGTTGGAGCTTCTCCTGTCAAAGGTCCACCGACGTCGCCCAGTCAGCCTCCACTGACATCACCACAAGTACCACGTCCTCCGCCTCCCCAGCCCCAGCAGGCTCCACAAACCCCTCAGCCTTCACAGCTGCAACGTGTCGAGTGAGTGACATGGCAAAATTCTCTTGTAGCGCTGTTTAAGACCACATTTACTTGAAATGAGCTGTTCAGCCCTGACAATAGAGATGCACGAGACATCATTTTCACTGAGCTCCGTCTCTGCTGAAGCTTCTTCTCTGGTCTCAGATAATTAAATCAGTGCCCAAAAATGATACTGTGCAGGCTGGAAGATACTGACGCAGCTCTAAATTGTTTTCTGTGTAGCTGTATTTTAAAAATGGTGATATTTTCTGTTTTTAATAGCTATGCATGTACTTCACTAGAAGTTTCGTTTGCAGAGGAGAGTTGTTTGTCATTAGGTGAAACAGACGTGCGATGACGCTTCAGACCACAGGGGGGCAGCATAACACCGAAATGGTGAAGCCATTGATAATCCATCCGCCTAATGTTAGAAAGGATGGGGTTCGGATGGCTACAGGACCCTTTTCCTCTGATATTTACTGATTTCTGAGGACATTTTATTTTCACTTTAAGCAGCAAACACCAAATGGCAAAGAAGAGTACGTCTCCGTTCGTGCCCGGGGTGGGAGGAACCCACGCCTCTAAGATCATGCACTCGCTTTCCTCCAGTCCCAGTAACCTCGCCACGTGAGTCAGTCCCATACGTCTCATTTTGTGGCGCACGCTTGTGTTCCTGACCGTGTCTTTTGTCCGTTCCTGCGCAGTGTAAAAACGGCGAACGTCCCAATCACAGCCACGCCCACTCCCGCCCTGCTGTACCCCAAACAGCAGCCTGCGCCCAACCCGCCTCTGGTTCCCCCCGCCACCACCACAATCCCACATCAGCCAGCGTACCGCGCCCCAACAGACCGCATCTTCTACCTGCCCCACACGTGCCAGCCGGCCTGCCTGAAGCGCGTCCGTCCTGTCAGACAAGACTTTCACCGTGGAAAGAACCCCCTCCTGACGCCTTTACTGTACGACTTCAGACGCATGACAGGCCGGCGCAAAGTCAACCGCAAGGTGAACTGTGAACGCCGGTGAACAGAAACCTGCTTTGAATCATTTGAGAAGTCAGAGTGAACTTTCAGCTCTTCTCTTCTGTCCCCCCCCCCCCCAGATGTCCTTCCATGTCATCTATAAGGCGCCATGTGGGCTTTGCCTGCGGAACATGTCAGAGATCCAGCACTACCTCTTCCAGACAAACTGTGACTTTATATTTTTAGAGATGTTTTGTTTGGACCCTTACGTGCTGGTGGATCGGCCCTTCCAGCCTCAGAGGCCTTTCTACTATATTCCTGACATCACCAGTGGACGAGAGGACATCCCATTGTCCTGCGTGAACGAGATCGATTCCACGCCGCCCCCTAAAGTTGCCTACAGTAAGAAGAACACGGAGCGTTGCATTGGTGGTTGTTCTTGATTGAGCAGCGTGCAACAGCAGCTTTAACGTGTCCGGCGTGCATGGTCGTTGCCTAGAGACCCGCACTGGTCAAAATGGTCTTGCAGGTCTTGGATTGCTAAAGCAACAGGGATAATTAGATGCGGCAGTAATGGACTTGCCTCTCCTTTCTCCAAGGTAAAGAACGTATTCCTGAAGACGGGGTGTTCATCAACACCAGCGACGACTTCCTGGTTGGCTGCGACTGCACAGACGGCTGCAGAGACAAGTGAGTGAGGCGGCTGTAGCCGTCGACTCGCGTCCATCAGTGCGGCGACTGTGAACACGTCCTTTGTTCCTCCATTACAGGTCTAAATGCTCTTGTCACCAGCTGACCTGTCAGGCTACAGGTTGTACCCCAGGGGGGCAGATTAACCAGAATGCGGGGTATTTGTACAAACGATTAGAGGAGTGCCTCCCCACAGGGTGAGAGATTATACCCACACCGAAGCGCCTCCCACAGTGATCCTTCATCTCTGTTGACCTCCAGACTTGAGAGAGGCTTTGGTCCACAGTGTGTGTGCTCTTCCTTCCCTCCCAGGATCTACGAGTGTAACAAGCGGTGCAAATGCTGCCCCCAGATGTGCACCAACCGACTGGTGCAGCACGGCCTGCAAGTGCGCCTGCAGCTCTTTAAAACCCAGAACAAAGGCTGGGGCATCCGCTGTCTGGATGACGTAGCCAAAGGCTCTTTTGTCTGCATCTACGCTGGTGAGTGAAGGACATGCAGACAAAGTCATCACATTATTAATCGCAGGACAGTGAATTACCTTCCCCCCCCGTATTTTCCCTCAAGGTAAAATTTTGACAGACGACTTTGCCGATAAAGAAGGTCTGGAGATGGGAGACGAGTACTTTGCTAATCTGGATCACATAGAGAGCGTGGAGAACTTCAAAGAGGGCTACGAGAGCGAGGCTCACTGTTCGGACAGCGAGGGAAGTGGGGTGGATGTGTCCAAAATGAAAATCCAGCCGTCCGCCTTGGTGTCCTCGAACCCTCTGGGCCGACAAACTAAGAAACGTGAGTGCTCGGCTTTGAAAACAGTACGGGAAGAGAAGAGGCGGCGTTCTGGAGGCTCTGTTCCGGCCCCCATCTTAACCACGCTCTTCCCGCCGCAGCTCAGAGCCCGAGCTCATCGGAGGACAGCGACGACGGCGACGACAAAGACTCGAAAAGCGAAGAAGAGAGCGACAGCTCGGACGACACGTTCATCAAAGACAGCTACTACAGCTCCAGCTCCGTGTGGAGGAGTTACACCACGCGTGGGCAGGTCAAAGGTAACAAGGAAGGTGAGGACGCCGCGTCTGCTCGGAGGAAGGAGCTGAGGACGCCTTCCACTGTTTCTGAGCTGGAAACGTGGTGACGTTTATAGCTAATGGCTATGGACTCGGCCTTTCTTGTCTTGGTTTGCAGAAAGATCTGTGGTGCTTCTCTGCATTCATGAAGTAAATCAGGTTTGTGATCCAAGCTTTGTGTTCTGTTTTTGTCTCCCCTCAGGAAGTCAAGACAGTAAAGATGGCCTGAACCCCTCCACCAAAGGGACGGATGAGGACAAGCCACCAGCGATGCCAGAGGAGACGGGGAAGAGTAAAGTGGCTTCCTGGCTCAACCAGGGGCTGAAGACGGTGAGCACCGATATTGGGACCAGATCCGGTTATCGCGTTCCATCAGTAACTTCTATTTTTCCATTTTTATCGCAGGACACTGGAGACAACAACAGGTGCGTTCTTTGAAATCTGTGCTGCTTCCTGACTCCCAGCCCCAAACAGCCCTGCAGCAGCCCTGTGTCCCCCGTCTCAAGTCCTGCTCAGATCTTAACTCTCTCTCACAGCCAAGTGAAGGCAGAAGCAGAGAAGAAGCAGGACGTGATGACTCTCTCCGACAGCGATGACGTTCAGACCATCAGCTCCGGCTCTGACGACAACAAGGAGAAAGAGAAAGTCACCCTGGGTAAAAATGCGGTCGGTCGCAGCGACTTGGCTCCGATCGCTTCTCCTTCATGTTCATCTCGTTCGGTTCAGGTGTGACTAAGAAGCAGGTGGCAGTGAAGTCCACCCGGGGCATCGCCCTAAAGGCCGGCCACGGGATGATGGTGAAAACCGGTACGCCCGGCGGCGGCGGCGGCGGAGGAGGTCCAGGGGGCGGCAGCAAGACAGGGCAGCAGGGACACTCGGGCGGGGGCGGAGACAACGCTCACAGAAACACTCGCCTGTTCTTTGACGGCGAGGAGTCCTGTTACATCATTGATGCTAAGCTGGAAGGAAACCTCGGGCGCTACCTCAACGTAAGTGCATTTCAGAGCGTCACCCTCTTCGTTTCCATGTCAACCTCATTCATAGAGGAGGGTGATGGGTTTGGGCCTTTTGACAATACCACAACACATTTAATCATGTCTAATCAGCTTCAAGCGCATGCACATTAGCTTTATTAGAGTGACTAAATGTCCCCCTGGTGTTAGCGGCAGTGTGTTTTTCGTGTCTCGTGTGCCGCTGGGATAGGATCTGGATGTGAAATCAGGTTATAAACGCAGCTCGTTAATCCGTGTTGTCTCTTTTGTCTCCTCTGTGTTACAGCACAGCTGCAGTCCTAACCTGTTTGTCCAGAATGTCTTTGTGGACACGCATGACTTGCGCTTTCCCTGGGTGGCGTTCTTTGCCAGCAAGTGAGTGTCGAGCCAGGTTTTGAGGCTGAGGAGGGAAAATGACCGATGCAGTCGAGGGGAATCACGTAGTAATAAAAGACTGATGTATGATCCGATACAGATGTTTAAAGTGACATAACCATGTGTGAAATGATGTGACGGCAGTTATTAAACAGCTTATGAACATTTAGAAAATAAATAAATCCCCTCAAGTGATAAAACAGCAAAATGTAGCTACGACTTATTCTGCCTGGGAGCACAAATCTAAAGTTAATGCTTGTTTACGACGGCGGAGAGTGTAGATCTCCATCTTATGAATGTAAATCATCCTGATTCCTCATCCTGTTTATGAGCAGCCTAATACACAATCCAACCTGTTAGCATTGCTGGAACATTTAGACAGAAATGTATTAAGAGCTGCCTCTAAACCAGAGTTACGACCGTGGCGTTTAAACCTTGTAAATCTGTCGCTGACTGTGCGCTCGTGTGCTCGTGCAGGCGGATTCGGGCCGGCACGGAGCTGACGTGGGACTACAACTACGAGGTGGGCAGCGTGGTGGGGAAGGTGCTGCTCTGCTGCTGCGGGTCCACCGAGTGCAGGGGAAGACTGCTGTGACCTGCAGCCGCCCCTCAGCCGTTTAACTCCTGTTTTTGGTTTTTTCTTTTTGAATTTGTCTTTAATTTTGAAGCCATTGTGAATGTTACATTACATCTCTTTTGTTGCCTTTATTTTATATGACTCGCTCCTGCTTTGTCACATTAGCCGCCATCCCAAATAAACTTTTCTTGAACAAACCGCTTTTTTTAATCTGCTTTTTTGAGTAACAACATGGGGGGAAATGGTAAAATCTAAAGCAAAACTTGTTTTAATAAAATGTTTTAATAACTAATATAAAGACATGTCAGTAAAAGATAAATAATTGTCATTTATCTGACATTAGTTTTTAATAGACTGTTATGAACATACAAGAGAAATATAGTTAATTCAAAAAAAGTTAAAAATTAAGTTTTTACAAGTGGTGAATGGATAATAATGCTGGTATTATTTTTGTTTTTCAGGGCTTTTACATCCAGAAATCTACTTTTATATCTGCTAAGAGAAGTTGTGATTCCAAAAAGATGAGACCGATATTTTTTTTCTGTTAGCTGTGATCTGATTGGTCGACAGCGTCTCTCCTGTTGCCGAGGCTGGATTCTGACCAATCAGCGCGTCGGAAACAAAAGTCAAATATTTTTGAGTGGAGAAGAAAAGCTGCCACATTTCTGATCTCCACACTTTTACTTTACTATTACTATTTAATCGATTTTTGCAGATTTGATGAAATGTTTTACTACCCGTTCGTTTTAAAACGGCACTCGGGATGTTTCTCTACAATCTGGTGAGTAACAATCTATATAACAATCTTTAATATTTTAAAACTAATGAAACAATTTTAAAAAAAACCCTCTTTATTAGAGGCATTAAAAACAGCTATTTTTCTAATTGCTCGATCTTAATTTATTATAATTAGTTCTGCGTGTTTGATTTTGGAAAATATGTCAAATTTAAATTCAATTTTGTGTCTGCACTGATGTTAGTTTTACTCATTTTATGTCATTAACTGCAACACACACTCACAAAAAAGTACTGAATTGTGAATATCTTTATTTATTCAATTCAGTCTCAGTAAAATCAGACTCAACGTGGACAATAAAAGCATTTTGGGGCTGAATTTATTTTGCAGCTTGAGGACGGATTATTCCCTTTACCATAACCCACCGCCAGGGGGCGCGCGGGAGACACGCAACATTAGTTTTCTAACTTTTCCGAAAACGTTCCGAAAACTCTGAAAACATGACAGCAGATCATGTGATTGATCCGTGTGTCGCAGGCTGGTCGCCACAAAGGCCATCAGAATTCCTCGCCGGGAGTTCCTGAAGGTCAACGTCAATAACACCTGGTGAGAGCTCCGTCTTGACGTTGTCCCGGTAACATCGGGTCCTTCTTCTAATCCAACTGACTCCCATTCAGCCTCGACATCATGAACTACGTGCTGGAGCAGGTCCCGCCGCCCCAGCCTGGTCTGCCTCGCCCCCGGTTCTCCCTCTACCTCTCCTCCCAGCTCCAGTATGGCGTGGTGGTGGTCTTCCACCGCCAGTGTGGGATCCTCCTGGGTGAGTCCCTCAGATCAGACGCCACGCTTCCAGAGCCGGGTTCTCAACCTTCTCGGACTTTTCAGAGGAACTTCAGTCCATCGTGGGGCAGCTGGCCAAACAGAAGACCTCCAAAAAGATTGATATGGAGGATCAGGGGAAGTAAGAGCATCATTCTAACGCACACGCACACGTTTCCATGCGCTCCATCACGTGTTGGTTTGTGTCAGGAACGCTCTGGACGTCCCCGACGCTCTGTCGCTCCAGCAGGAGACGGAAGGAGCTCCCAACCCCCTGTTTGGAGTCATGCAGGACATGGGGCTCGACTCCAGCGCCTTCTTCAAGGTGCCCGAAAAACACGAGACCGTCGGAGACACGTGCGAGAAAACACGACACAGACAGGAAACACTGACCAAAACACGCTGTGTGTCGCAGATGCTTGAACAGTTCGGGCGGGAGACGGCGTCTCCTCGTGGTCCTGGGCTGACCGGCGTGGCCTCTGAGAGCGGTGAGAGACCTGTCTGCCTGCCTGCCTGTCTGTCTGCCTGTCTGTCTGTCCTCATCCATACGGCCTCTGACCCCAGATCTAACGGTGTCCCCTGACTCCATCACCCTGAGAGAGACGCAGCCCATCACCTTCCCCGTTGCAGAGGTGAAACACGCCACACACACACACACACACACACACACACACACTCCCGCGTCGCCCCTCCTGCTCCATCTTCGTTCTCTCCGCCTTCCTCCTGCTCAGTTCGAGGGCGAGGAGCTCGTTGATCAGCATCGGGACACCATCGACTTCCTGCTGGCCCAGGCCGATCAGTTTCCTGAAGGTTTGTGGTGCCACTGCGGAGCAAACTGGTGGGGCGGGGGTAAGAATGGCTGGAAATGAGGAATTCTGGATTTACTCCCAACAGGAGATCTGGAGCTGCAGGTAGACCTGGAGAAAGAGAGGAAAGAGCTCACTGGATCCAGGCTTGAGTAGGTGATCCACCTCCACACTGACTGGATCACGCCGACACACCCTCAGCGTGTTCCTCCCCCCTGTCAGGTTACAGGACGGCGGGCTGCTGCCTCCAGAGGAGACGGGCCCGTCTGCCCCCCCCCGAGAGCAGCGGACGCCCGTCTCTGGACCCACGCCCCCGTCTCCACCATCTACAGCCAAGAGGCGTAAAACACCGGCGCCACAGGTGCCACGTTTATCTGTTCGGTGGGGGGGGGGGCGGGGCGGGGCGGGTCCACCGCTCTTCTCTGACTCTTCCCGTGTCCAGGGCGAAGAAGGCGAGAAGGCCAGGAGGAAGAGGAAGAGGCAGAGGCAGTTGATCTTCTTCGACCCGGTGACACAGGTCACCCAGGGCGACCTGCAGAGGCAGATCAGCGACCCCCAGATCGAGACCAGAAGTCTGCTGCTGCCCCCCCCCTCCTCCCAGCAGAGGCGCCCGGCTGGGGAGCTGCTCAGTGACCCCTGCAGCTGTGAGGGCATCCAGCTGTGCATCCATCCATCATCTGTCCATCCATCCATCATCCATCCATCCATCATCCCTCCATCCATCCATCCAACCATCCATCCATCCATCCATCCATCCATCCATCATCCATCCATCCATCATCCGTCCATCCATCCATCCATCCAACCATCCATCCATCCATTCATCCATCCATCCATCCATCCATCATCCATTCATCCATCCATCATCCATCCATCCATCGTCCATCCATCCATCATCCGTCCATACATCCATCCATCCATTCATCCATCCATCCATCCATCCATCCATCCATCATCCATCCATCCATCCATCATCCGTCCATCCATCCATCATCCATCCATCATCCATCCATCCATCCATCCATCTATAAACACTAATAAACCCATTTTAGTTATGTCACAGCAAACTCACTGCAGTTATACAGGTGACAACATTATCGTCACGACAACGGAGCAAATCTTCTCCTTTAATTGCACTAAGTGGAATTTTCACCCTTCCAGTCACTTTTTCCTGCATCTATTTTCAAGGATGTGACAGGAATAACCTTTTCAAAAATAAACCTCAAAGCTCCTCTCTTTTTCCCCTCCCCTGCAGTTCTGCCTGAAGAGGTGCAGTTTCTATGGCGACAGGCTGCGACCGTGACGCCTGTCTCAGGCTCGAACCTGCAGATCAGGGAGAGAGAGCCGAGTTCAGAGTCCGCCGACTCTGAAAGGGAGCTGGTGGGGGCGGCAGCGAGGGAGGAGGACAGACATGAGCTCAGCTCCAAGGAGGTGAGGAGACGCACGTGTTTGGTGGCAGCGTGCACATCTGTGGGCCGTGTTCTGATGGGAACATGCTGTGTGCTCCTGTAGGTCCCCAGACACATGGCAGAACCAGAGGTGTTTGACATCTCAGGTAAACCTGCTTGATTATGTGAAGCACCAGGCTCCTTAAACATTGTAATGTGCTCCTTATGGCGAGGTCAGAGGTCAGAGGGTAGGCGGGCATCATTTGGGGTTAAAGGTTAAGAGAAGTATAAATGCAAACCAATGTCCTCAAGCGTGTGTGTGTGTGGGTGTGTGTGTGTGTGTGTGTGTGTGTGTGTGTGAACAGACCCTGGCTCACTGCCTCTGGAGGCCTCCGATCAAAAGGAGGCGTCTCGGGAAATCTCCCCCATGTACACACCTGAGAGAGAAAGGTCGGTTTTAAAAAGGAGCTATGAAGCATGGAAGTGCTGCCGCGCCTACGTGTGTGTGTGTGTGTGTGTGTGTTTTAGGTCCCCTGTTGCCCGGTCTGCTTCGACGCTGCAGGACATCCCTGAGGTCCAGGATGAGCTACTGGAGAGAGCCGAGTCTTCTGGGTAATGACTCAGAATGCAGCTCCATTATAAACCACTGGAGTCTGTCTCTGCATTTGTTAAAGTGTGTGTGTGTGTGTGTGTGTGTGTGTGTGTGTGTAGGCTGCAGCTGGAGCCGGGAGAGGGCGAAGCAGTGAGTTTTAAATCCCTCTTTCCTCCAGAGGTCGACCGCAGGACTGTGAGCAGCGTCTTCCAGAGGCTTCTGGGTAAGTGTGTCTGGAATCGCAGGGAACTTCCATCAACACACAACCTGTGGGGTCGCCACGGAAACCCTTTTCCTTTTTTTTTTTTTAAATCTAGAATATTTATCGTCCAGCAAGTTGAGCGCGCAGCAGGATGCTCCCTACGGGGACATCCTGATCTCACCTGGACCGGCCTACGACCAGGAGGTCCATCTGATCTGAAGTCGGTCCTCTGGGGCTTCGCTCGTCTGTTCGCAGCAGCGTTCTGTTGCCGAGCGCTTCCTCACGTTTGTAACCGATGAATTAACCGATGAATTTGGTCGTGAACTGTTGGCCTGCCGATACGTTCTGAGAGAGTTTTCTTTTTTCTTCGCAACAGAGCAGCAAATGTTTTAAAAAAAAAACGAATAAAAGTTTAATCAGAGCTGTGGCGCTTATTTTTGTGACGAGGTCTAAAGGGGTTTATTTAAAGGTGTCCGCGGCGTGCGGGCCGGGACAGGTGTGGCGCCACATGTCGCCGGGGTTAAGGAGGTACGAGGAGGAGCGGGAGCAAGCGGAGTGAAACTGGATCTCTCCTCCGTCGGCCACATCTTGATTCTCCTCTAAAGACTTTCTCAGGGGGTTGTGACCAAAGTTTATTCTTAGACTCCGTCTCAGCTCTCTCTCTCTCTCGCTCTCTCTCTCTCTCTCGCTCTCTCTCGTGCTCGCTCTCTCTCTCGCTCTCTCTCTCTCTCTCTCGCTCTCTCTCTCGCTCCGTCCTTCGTCTCACTCATGTCCACTTTCTGTTTTGTCTGCGGGTTCCGACCTGATCTCTGATGTTCTCTGGCTTGGTTCGTCTTTTTCTTCCACCGGCCCGACTTTTTAACCTCATTCCAACTCTGTGCTGCTCGGATTTCCTGCTCGTTCCGCGTTTCCTCTCCTTCGTCCTCTCGCCTTCCTCCGGTGCTGCTGCTGCTGCCCTCGGCCCGGCCGGCCTTCATCCTCCTCCTCCCATCTCTGCAGCATAATGGGGAGAACAAAGCTCCACTCGCTTTGTAATGACTTCCTGGACTGTATCTGCCTCTGTCTGCCTGTGAGTATCTCGCTTTTCTCTGCGTTCTTTCCTTCCTCGCGTCCTCGCAGGGTCACCTTTGACTCCTTTGACTCCTTTGATCGTGGACCGCCCGGCGTCCTGCGGCCACGTCTCCTCAGCACATGCTGCCCGTCTCATATTAATAACGGTCTTAGAACGTGGATGAAAATAGAGCCTCGGCTCTTCCAAACAGGCTTAAAGTCCTTTTAATAACACGCGCAAATCATTGATCTCTCTGGGTTTTTTTCAGTTTCAGTGGTGACCTTTTGACCGTTCCGTGTTCAATTTTAGTTTGGAAGCATCTGTTATCAGGTGCAAATCCAGCTGGTGACCTTTGGGCCCGCAGGGGTCAGGGGCCTTTTTCCCCCCCCTGTTTCTGCACCTGTTTGTTTTTCCAGCGCAATTCCGCTCAGGCTCCAGGTGCGAGGGAGAGGGACGCCGAGAGCGGCCACCTGACCTACAGGAGTGGGGACGTCCTTGAGGAGCGATGTAGGTTTAGTCCGGTTGCTGGCAGCTAACTCGCCGGCTCGGCTCTAACCTCGGCTCCATCTGCTCCTCAGATGAGATCGTGGACACTTTAGGTCAGGGAACGTTCGGGAAGGTGGTGAAGTGTTTGGACCTCAACAGGTGATCTTCTGAGTTGCAAATACACAAATAAAAAAAAACCAAAACTGCACTCAAACAGTGGTTTTATCCTCAGAGGGGGGGCTGGAGTTGCTCTGAAGATCATTAAGAACTTGGAGAAATACACAGAAGCAGCCAAACTGGAGATCAACGTGCTGGAAAGGATCCGGCAGAACGATCCAGACAGCAAACAGTGGGTGAATATCTGCTCCTCCGTGGCTGCTTCACACGGGAAACTGCGTCTCTCTTCTCCCATCAGCCACTGCGTGCAGATGCTCGACTGGTTCGATTTCTGCGGACACGTGTGCATCACGTTTGAGCTGCTGTCTGTCAGCACCTTCGACTTCCTGAAGGCAAACAACTTCCTGCCTTACCCCATTAACCAGATCCGACACATGGCCCAGCAGATCTGCCACGCCGTCAGCTGTGAGTCCAGCATGCATGGCGTTACCTTTGCCTCCACAGAGCGCTGTTTACCCACTGACGCAGCCATCGGGTTGAAGACGCCTGCGTTACTCTACAAAGGGGTCTTTTGCTGACCAAAAATAGTTAATCACTGTGGTGACCAACCAAGCTGGGGGTCAGTTTTGGAATTAAAAGTTTGGATAATAGACGTAATACACCTATCTGACCACTGGGGCGGCGACATTTTTGTATGGTTTTAGATGAATGTGTAGACAGCTCTGGTAAAAAATAGGATGTGTGCTAATGAGGTAGTTAACAAAGTCAGGCTCTCCTGCCTGCTGCAGGGTCCTGACAGGGGTGACGTGTGAGAGGGTCCCTCCAGTGGAGGTCCTGGTTGAAGCTTTCATGAAATCCATCTTTCCCATCAGATGAGGTCATCAGCTCTCCGCGGATAACACCGTTTCCCCCTGTCACCTCCGCAGTTCTCCATGACAACCAGCTGACTCACACTGACCTGAAGCCCGAGAACATCCTCTTTGTCAACTCGGACTATTCGCTCATCTACAACGGCGAGAAGGTGTGAAAGCAAACAGAGGCACGTGGGCCGTGTCCTGAGAGACCATCTGGAGTTTAAAAATGCAGGAACTTGAGCATGCGGGATGGTGTTGCATCTTCTGCCCGCGGTCAGATAATGAATTTGAAGATGTTTGAGGAAGAAAAGGGCATATTGACTTCATAAATAACCATCAATGCTGCCAATTATCAAACCAAAGGCCACTGAGATGACAGAGCACAATTGCTGGATAAAATAGATTCCACATTGTGAGTTCAGAATGCTAACTTAGCTTAGCATGCTGAAAGATCTAAAGCTTTCTTTCAGTTGTTGGTATATTTCCCTGCACAAACGTGCAACGATGATTTGAATTTGCTGTTTAACATTGAAGACGTTGCTTTTTTTTTTGGTCGCCCTCAGAAGTGCAGCGAGCGGAGGATAAACGACACCACGGTGCGGCTCGTGGACTTCGGCAGCGCCACGTTTGACCACGAACACCACTCCGCCGTCATCTCTACGCGTCACTACCGAGCTCCAGAGGTCATCCTGGGTAGGGGACTTTCATCTGGACTGGGAACACAACCGGGGGGGGGGGGGGGGGGGGGGGGGGGTGAGTCTCCTGTGTGTGACGGGTGTGCGTGGCTCCTCTCCGTCCTGCAGAGCTGGGGTGGGGCCACCCCTGTGACGTGTGGAGCATCGGCTGCATCCTGTTCGAATACTACGAAGGCTTCACTCTGTACCAGGTGACGCGCCCGCTCCTCCTGCCGCCATGTTGGATCAGGATTTTGTCTATGAGGGTTTCGCTTGTTTCCGTTTGTAGACTCACGACAACAGGGAGCACCTGGCTATGATGGAGAGGGTCCAGGGGCCGATTCCTCGCAGGATGGTCCAGAGGAGCAGGTAACACACCCGTGCGCACCCTAACGAGTGGAAACAAGCCGTAATGAAACGTGACCTCATCACAGACAGCAGAAATACTTCCACCGGGGGCGTCTGGACTGGAACCACTGCTCCAAGGCCGGACACTACGTGAAAGCCAAGCGTAAGCCGTTAGAGGTGAGTCCGGACCCGCCGACCGGGGGCGAGGAACCCAACAAAACTGGCCCCTTTCTCCGGGTCTGTGCTGTTGCAGGAGTACCTGTTGTCCCAGGGAACGGAGCACCGCAGTTTTCTGAACCTCCTGGAGAAGATGCTGGAGTACGAACCCGCCAAACGCATCGCTCTTTCCCCTGCGCTGCATCACCCGTTCTTCCTGCCCCTCCGTCACGCAGGAGCGAGCCGAGTCTGGAGGAACAGCTGTAACACGAGCAGATGATCCTCGGTAACCTGATTTGACGAGGACATCCCAGCAGCTTTGGGCTCCTCAGCAACGGACTAACAGCTTCTCTTCTGTTAGATTTCAGGCAACATCAGAAACCTGCTCGATCTTTTAGAGGCGATGAGTTTGATGGTTTCAGTTAGATGCTGTAATGACACAGGAAAGTAGCAGGAAGGGGGGGATATGAGGAACAATGTGAAAGCCCACAGTTCAATAAATGATAATGTGATTTCTTTTTTTTTAATAATCAGAGCCAAACAACTCCAGCAGGCTGGAGGGGGGTGTTGTAGGGTCTGCCCATCATCTGATGGTCTGTGACTTTAAAGGTGCCTCAGTCATGTACAGCTCGTCAGCCACGTTTGTAAAAATGTGTTTTATTTGGTGCCATTTTTGCCAAACTTTTATGTACAGGTGCTGTGAGTGTGATTTGGTGACATCTAGTGGTGAGAATGTAGAAGTTATTTTCAACATCCCCAAATCAAGACATGCTGAGCTAAAACAATGAGGTAAAACACAAGAAGATGTTTTAAAACGCTCTCAAGAGAACAGACCACTGAGCAGTGAGTCTGTTTGTGTGTGTGTGTGTGTGTGTGTGTGTGTGTGTGTGTGTGTGTGTGTGTGTGTGTGTGTGTGTGTGTGTGTGTGTGTGATTGACTATAAAGTGTTTTGGAATTCCTTAGTTTGCTCTTTTTTTGTGGGTTTATATGGAAGTTCGTGCACGAACGAACCCGCATGATTCAGCACTTTATCAACGTTTAAATGACTCGTGAAAAATGAAAAACCTTTCCCTTAAATGTAACTGTGTGATGTCCAGCTGATCTGTTTCTGCCAACAACGATGGCGCTCCTGGATGACTAAACTGACCGTGTCAGCGTGTGCTGGGCGAGGCGTGGCTCCTCTCCCAGATCTCCTTAAAGGATTAAAATCTCCTCACCTGCCCAAACTGGTCCGTGTGTTCTTCTGCTCGTTACCAAATCCACCTTCAACTGGCAAAAGTGGGGACATTTGGGGTGGTCCTCACAACTTCAAAGGCCTGTTTGAGGGTTAAAACTTGGTTTTTAGGTTGCGGTTAGATTTTGTGTAGGGTTGGGGTTAGTTGGGGTGGTTAACCTAAGAGTTAGGAGCTGGTATTACTTCTGTTAAAGTCCTCACAAGTACAGAAGTACAAGTGTGTGTGTTCATAGTTTTCTCAGTGGTCTTTTCTCTGATGGACACCCGCATTAGATTTTTTTTTAAAAACAACCTTTTTTTAGTTACAGGATATTTTTCCGTATCTATGTCGCATTCAGGGCGTAAGAGGACAAGAAGGGACTGATGTCAGCATGTGTCAGTCAGCATGACATCAGCTCACGACCCCAAATCCTCGTCACAGACACGTGAGTCATCAGGTGCATTCCCTGCCACGGCTAATGAGCTTCCCCCATTAAGTCCCTTAAGTCAGTATAGGAAAGGGGGGGGGAGTGGAGAGGAAAGGGGGACAGAGTGGAGCCGAGGAGAAGAAAGCCGCGTTTTACCCCCGCGAGGGCAGAAGAACACATCAGTGTGTCGGGAGCGATTGTTCCTTCTTCTCTTTGCCCTTTTTTAAAATCTGATTTGTTTTTAAGTTTGGGTGTCTGGTCGCGGCAGAAGCCATCTGGTCGGAGCTTGATCTGGATTTATGGCTGAGCCTTCAGCCGAACGCTGCCAGTTCTGTAGGTAAGAGAGCAGCAGCGGAGCTGATGTTGAGTTCAGGCAGAGAGCCTTTTAAAGCTACACTTAGCATCTGCTAATAATTCAACTTCCTGTGGAGGACATGCACTTCCTCTGCATATAGTCTTCGTTAACAGAAGTGTGTGTGTGTGTGCGTGTGTGTGTGCCCTTGTGTTATTCATTCTGCTAGCACAGTGAGGACATTTTTGGCAAGGGAGGACATTTTGGATAATCATCATAATTTCAAAGCTGCTATGAAAGTCCCCACAAAGATAGAAATATGAAGATGTCTGTGTGTGTGTGTGTTTGTCTGTGTGTCTTCGTTGGATGCTGTCCTTGTCCTTGCTATGTCTCTGCCTGAGTTATTGCAGCCACCACGTATGACGCCGTGTGTGTGTGTTCTGACTTTGCCCTGCCAGAGTAACCCGTCATAAACGAAGGACGGCGCCGACCTCTGCTCGTCAGGCCGCCACTTCAGCACGAGTGTGATTGATCTCCGGAGCGACATGAACTCCGTGGCCAGAGTGAAGAAGGCGCTCAGGGCGCCCATCAAGAAGCTGGCCAACTGTGTGTCGGGGCTGAAGGGGAGGGGGCCCGGGGCCAAACGCTGGAACAGGAGGGGCAGAGGTGGAGGAGGGAGGGGAGGCTGTTGCAGATCGAGGAGGACCCCCCCCCCACCGAGCCACTCGCAGCAGAGAGCCGCCGACTGTCCGCTCGTACCAGGCAGATCTGGAGAAAGAGAGGCAGGTTGGGGTTAGAGTGCAGAGGTCGTCGTGGTGCAGGGATCCTTTCAGAAACAGTCGTCAGCTGTGACGCGTGTTTGAGTTTCCATCCGCCCTGTTTGCAGAAAGCTGCGGGAGGCCGCGAACGCTCAGAAGAACGCGCAGAGAGCGGCGATGAGAGCTCACTTCAGGAGGAAATATCAGCTCTCCGAGGTGGGCGGGGTCAAAGCGACTCCAGCAATCCCTCCACAGAGCTAATTTAGGGGATTTGCTTTCATATCCAGGCTTTTAACTAATGTTTTTCCTTTACAATTAGAACTCCAAGGACACGAACCGCCTTCGGACCGTCGGAGGGAAGCCGTCGCTCCCCCGCGAGCTGTCGAAGATCATCCATCCTGAAGCCAACCCCAAGGACTCTAGCTTCAATCTGCTGCGCGCCTTCCAAGGCCTCAGCGTTGGCACGGCGACGCGCGCTGAGAGACATCGCAGCAGAGGTTCTGCTCCAGCAGGCAGGGGGGGAGCCTGTAAGGTCATGTGATCAATACGTGGTCACAGGGACGATCAGCACGCCGCCTTGTTAACGTTGCTGCTCCTAAAACACAAGACCTGTCAATCATCTCCGTCACCGTGGTGACCAGGCCACACCTGAGTAAAATATCGGACGCCGACCGTGTTTTAGTGTCAATTGTGGGGGATTGATAAAGTAAAAAGGATGATATTTTGCCTTTGACAGGATCTAGAAGTAGGACGTTGCATTAGAATATCAGAAAAGGACTTTTGGACTCTTACACTGACGTTCTGATACTATTCTGTCAGTTGGTTTATTATTGTTGTTAATATATGAATGACAAAAGTTACTGTTAGTTAATATGGATCCAAATGGGTCTATACACAGGTGAGGGATCTCAGGGCAACATGTACTCTCTCTCTACACACACACACACTCACACACACACACACACACACACACACCCACACACACACACAAACTGATAAAATGGTTTTGATGTGTCTTCATTTACCTTCTCTCTCATGTACTGTATACTGTGCACTCTTTAATGGAGCCAAACTGGGCGGGTTTTCCATGACTGGTTATGAGCACTGGTTTGTTTGGAAAGAGCTGGTGCAGGAGGGTCAGTGGTCTCATCACGGTCGTCTCATCACAGCCGTCTCATCACGGTCGTCGCATCACAGTCGTCTCATCACGGTCGTCGCATCACAGTCGTCTCATCACGGTCGTCTCGTCACAGTCGTCTCATCACAGTCGTCTCATCACATTAGTCTCATCACGGTCGTCTCATCACATTAGTCTCATCACATTAGTCTCATCACGGTCGTCTCGTCACGGTCGTCTCGTCACAGTCGTCTCGTCACAGTCGTCTCATCACAGTCGTCTCATCACATTAGTCTCATCACATTAGTCTCATCACATTAGTCTCATCACGGTCGTCTCATCACGGTCGTCTCATCACATTAGTCTCATCACAGTCGTCTCATCACATTAGTCTCATCACAGCCGTCTCATCAGAGGCGTCTCATCACATTAGTCTCATCACAGTCGTCTCATCACATTAGTCTCATCACAGCCGTCTCATCACATTAGTCTCATCACGGTCGTCTCATCACGGTCGTCTCATCACATTAGTCTCATCACATTAGTCTCATGACAGCCGTCTCATCACAGTCGTCTCATCACAGCCGTCTCATCACATTAGTCTCATCACATTAGTCTCATGACAGCCGTCTCATCACAGTCGTCTCATCACATTAGTCTCATCACATTAGTCTCATCACAGCCGTCTCATCACATTAGTCTCATCACATTAGTCTCATGACAGCCGTCACATTAGTCTCATCACATTAGTCTCATGACAGCCGTCTCATCACAGTCGTCTCATCACAGTCGTCTCATCACATTAGTCTCATCACAGCCGTCTCATCACATTAGTCTCATCACATTAGTCTCATGACAGTCGTCTCATCACAGTCGTCTCATCACAGTCGTCTCATCACATTAGTCTCATCACATTAGTCTCATCACAGCTGCTATTATAGTGGAGCCATAAAGTTTCAATAAATGATTCAACCAGCTGGATTTTTCTTTTTTTCTTTTTTGGGGGGGTTTCGGCCTTCGTGTGGTTTGTTTTCAGCCTGACGTTTGGGCCGTGTTGCCATTCTCTTGAACCCTGATCTCCGCATCCATAAATCATCTGCTATCAGTCCATCAGAGCATTCAGGGACGCGAGTTCTGGGATGGAGGAGGGAAGGAGTCACTTGTAGACGGGCGAACGGCTCTGGAGGATGAGGAGCATGTGGCTTCCAGCCGGCGCCGGTGTCAGAGCACGGAGCGCCCGGGGATTCCGAACAGCAGCGGGGGCGGTCGTGGACGGAAAGGTAGGGGCCTGCAAAGGAGCCGAGGTTCCAGAGAGCAAGAAGGGCGTGGATGGACAGGTGAGGAGCTTTGAGGAGATCCCCCACACAGGGAGGAACAGCTGGGTCAACCTACTGAGGTTCTGGAGGGAAGATCGATTCCGGCACCTTCACAAGCACATGGAGCGAACCTTCAACTCTCTCGGCCCCATCTACAGGTATCACCTTCAAAAAGGTTCTCAGGTGATGATCAAAGCACTACCGTGTGTGTGTGTGTGTGTGTGTGTGTGTGTGTGAAGGGAGCACGTGGGCACCCAAAGCAGTGTGAACATCATGCTGCCGTCCGACATCAGTGAGCTGTTTCGCTCCGAGGGTCTGCACCCCCGACGGATGACCCTGCAGCCGTGGGCGACGCATCGAGAGACGCGGCAGCACGGCAAAGGCGTCTTCCTCAAGTCAGTAGCGCCGTGCACGTGTTCGTGTTGGTGTCATTTGGCCTCATTTCCATGACTGTTCCTCCACTGCTGGAGATCAATATTGGACAACAACAATCCGATTATTGCCGTCAGGCTGAAAAAGTTACACTTCTTACAGACGGCGACACCCAGGATCTTTTATTTATTCTGCTCCCAAGAAACTGCAGATTTTATTTGTGTGGGAGGAAAAAAAGTGGTGTTTGCCGTCACTGCTCTGCGCTCAGCGACTCTTTCACACCTCACTGATATTTAATATTTATCTCCCTCTAGCTGTACATATTTTTGTCTTTATTTAAGCCTCTCTGTGCCTCGCTGTCACATCAGCATAAGTAAGATGAGCATGCAGCTATATTTGGGGGGGGGGGGGGAGGTCACAAAAGTAAAATCAGAAACCAAAACACATCTTAAACGCTTTAGTACACACAAAGATGAGAGTTGTAATTCAAAAAGAACGAAAACAACTTGACAGATGTGTTAAAATAACAGTAACGGGAGGGAGGGAGGAGCCACCGCAGCTGAATTTTGTCATTGAAGACATGAACCTGGATTTGAACCCTCTCCCCACAGGAACGGCGAAGAATGGCGAGCCGACCGTCTCCTGCTCAACAAGGAGGTGATGATGAGCGAGGCGGTGCGGCGCTTCATCCCGCTGCTCGACGAGGTGGCCCAGGATTTCTGTCACATGATGCAGACGAAGGTGGAGAGGGAGGGAAGAGGAGAGCGCGGCAAACGCAGCCTGACGATAAATCCCAGCCCGGATCTGTTCCGCTTCGCTCTGGAAGGTCCGAGACCGTCTGAGGACATCTGTGACCTTTGTAGCAGAAGTTCAAACATGGTTTACACAGGGGTCGGACGGAGATGCCGCTCCTCTGATCCCTCGTGTGTTCTATTCGTGGTTGACCTTGAACTGGTGGGGGAGGGGGGGGAGCAGATCCACTTCACCTCCTGCTTATATTTCATTCTTCTCCTCAAAAACGAGATCTTTGCAGTTGAGTCACAAACGCTGACGTAGGCTGTGACGTCAGAGGATCACATCCTCCAGTCTGTTCCTCCGGAACGTCAGCCTGAATTTTAATGATTCCAGCCCCGAACGTTCCGCTGCTCCCATCAGAACTTCATTTTTGTTAGGATGGGAGGTCAAGGAGAAGGTGAAACTTTCACAGCAGCAACGATGCTCAGAAATGCAGCATTTACTCACCTCTGCAGTGACTTGGAGAGAGGGGGAGAGAGAGGGAGAGGGGGGAGAGAGAGATGGAGGGAGAGAGTGGGAGGGAGGGAGACGTGCTTAACGGACTGGAACACATGAAGTCAGGCGTTAAGCCGCTATAGAAATAGACCGACCTAATCTCTATTCTGGTCGACTGTGTGAAGTTAATAGCAAAAAACCAAGTTTGATTTGGGAACATTAGGTCTATATTACAGCAGCACCAAGGTCGGAGTTTCCATTTCGATCCCACTACAGATCAAATATGTGCACATTTAAGGTTTAAGGGTGTTTTTTTGCCTTCACCTTTAACAATTCTTAATTTTTCTCATGCAGCTAAATTATTAGACATGCGTGAAATGAGATTAGAGACGAGAACAGTCCAAGAAATCAAAATTCCCCTCACGTCTCCAATGACTCACCCGGCTGTCGAGTTCCCTAAATCGGTCTTTCGGGAGACTTGTTTTGGTTCAGTTCCTCGGCTCTGTAATAGAGAGGAATAGAAACTGAAATGCTGTTTCCCTGCAGCCAGCTGCCACGTGCTTTACGGGGAACGCATCGGCCTCTTCTCCTCCTCCCCTTCTCTGGAGTCACAGAAGTTTATCTGGGCAGTGGAGCGAATGCTGGCCACCACGCCCCCTCTCCTCTACCTGCCCCACCGCTTGCTGCTCCACCTGGGAGCCCCTCTGTGGACCCAGCACGCCAGCGCCTGGGACCACATCTTCACTCACGGTACGATGCTCCTTCCGGCGCCGATCCATCGAATCCTTTGAATCCGCGGCTGCCATCCTGTCCCGCTCTTCCAACAGCGGAGGAGAGGATCCAGAGGGGGTACCAGCGGCTGTCACACTCCCAGAGTCGAGGTCCTGAGGGTGGGGGCCGGTATAAAGGTGTCCTGGGGCAACTCATGGCCAAAGGACAGCTATCTTTGGAGCTCATCAAAGCCAACATCACTGAGCTGATGGCTGGAGCGGTCGACACGGTGTGTGTGTGTGCGTGTGTGTGTGTGTGTTTGAATGACTCTCACCACTCTAATAATCCCAGCGTAATAATTTTGCCCCACCTCTCAGACGGCGGTGCCTCTACAGTTCGCTCTGTTCGAACTCGGCCGCAACCCGGAGGTGCAGCAGCGGGTGAGGCAGCAGGTGCAAGAGTCATGGGCCCAGGCTGGCGGGGACCCTCAGAAGGCCCTGCAGGAGGCGCCGCTGCTGAAGGGTACGATCAGGGAGACTCTCAGGTAATCCACGAGGCGCCTCCACGCCTTTCTGACCTACGACCAGTGTTGCCACGTGCTCGAAACATCAGGCTGCTGCTTGATAAGAGGCCTGACAAAAATGATTCCAGCTCGCGCCCAAGTCTGAACTTTTCCATCCACAAATCCATCTGTTGATGGATTTCTGTCAAGAACCAATCGTTTTGGGGTCGTGACAGCCCAAGAGCCTCACAAAATCCCCACAGAAAACAAGCTGAAACGACGAGAGAGGGGAAAAATCCTTCTCCTTCCAATCAATAGCAAATAATATGGCACTAAACCACATAATTCCTGGGGTGACTATTGATTGCCTGTAATCCAGGTGCGTGTTTCCAAAGTCAGACATAATGTCTGGATTAACAAAGTTATTGCTTGTGTCTTGTCTTGTCCCAGGTTATATCCTGTGGGGACCACGGTGCAGCGGTATCCAGTCAAAGATATCGTTCTTCAGAACTACCACATACCCGCTGGGGTGAGTCTCAAGGCTTTTAAACACACAGTCGCCCCACCACCACCACCTCGGGTGATTGTGTTCAACATCTCCACCCAGACGATGGTCCAGGCCTGCCTTTACCCTCTGGGAAGGAGTGCAGAGGTCTTTGAGGACCCCCTACGCTTTGACCCCGGCCGGTGGGGCAAAAGCAGAGAGGAGGGCCAGAGAGGAGGGGGAACAGGGTTCCGTTCCCTGGCGTTTGGGTTCGGGGCGAGGCAGTGCGTCGGGAGGAGGATCGCTGAGAATGAGATGCAACTGCTGCTCATGCACGTGGGTTACACACAAGATTGTTGAGATGGGTCACATTGTAACGGGCAATAAAGGTCTCCCAGGTCACCAGGTTGAGTGATAGAACGTAATAATTTCATTCAATATCTAACACGTCTGTTACGTGAGTCTGTTGGGGGAAGTATTGCCTGGTTGCTATGGAGGCTAAACCCTGCGTAAGCTTCTCCTCCCTGTCCTTCTAGATCCTGCTGGGCTTCGACCTCAGCGTGCCGTCTTCAGAGGACATCAAAACCATGTGCACACTCATCCTCATGCCCGAGACTCCGCCGAAGATTACATTTACCAAGCTCTGACCCCCACGGCGAGGAGCGGCGAGCTTTTGGTGTTTCTCGTGTGGGAACCAGGGCAGTCATCCTTTCTTCTTGCTGTCCTCCCTGTGCTGTTCCCAGAAAACCACAGATTCTAAATGAAAAAATAAATAGTTTGAACATTATTATTATTGTTATTATTATTATCTAATCTGCTGACCTCAGAGATTAAATATAAATAAATCCAATATGCTTTTTTAAAAAAAAAACAATATTGTTAATACTACCTACAACAAAAGTACTTTTTTTAATTTGTCACTTAAAATGTGAAAATATTTCTCATACGCCAATTATGTAAACTATGTTTTCCGACATTTTGAAATGAGGTGGGGCAAACAATTATGTTCAAAAAAGTGTTGACTGACCTCCACCTACAGGTTTCTGCCACATTATAATCTAAATACTGCGTAGCCACTTCAGCCTTGTTGTCGTTCTTCTCCACCATCTATTGTCATTTAATCTGTTTTCTGATTGATTAGCCACATTATTGCCGTTATTATTATTACCAAGCTAACTCAGCAGCAGGCCTGTGGGAGGGAGAACGTCTGGATGTCAACAGTTTCACACTTGCTAATGAGAGCATGAGCATCTTTTAACTTACATGGTCTGTGGAGCAGCTGAGGACACATTCCACAGCCATCTGCTGATGCTATCAGGGAACAAGGTCATCCTGCATTTCCAGTTTTAGAGTATTCCACTTTAAACTATTCAATCAATGATTCATGGTGTTGATGAAGACCGCAATCATCATATCTTGGACTGTGTAAGTGGACAATGAAGGACCTTAAAGGGACATTTGGCTCTAACCTAAAAATGCACAGCAATTATAAATGAATGAACAAGTGATTTTTTTTCTCCAAAGAGGTCCGCCTGAAAGACCGTTTTGCTTTAAATCACACCAGACAATTTGCACCATTGTGCTCTTCGTAATCCATGTTCACCCAATTTCATGGATGTGGATTCGGCAAACCATTAAAGCCACTGACGGCCTCATCCGCAGGTCACTGCTGGTCAGGAGGTTTGGGAGGCAGAGGATGATTTATTCACAGGTTGGGAGCTGCAGTGAACGACGTGCTGGTGCCACAACTGGGAGTACAAGAGGAGATCATCAGAACAATGAATATAATGGAGGTATTAGAACCACTATAGAGAGGTCAAATTCTTCCCTTTTCCAACCCTCAACAGCACAGCAGATATTTTAGCAAACACTCTCATACAGATGTTTTTTCCTTCAGTGAACAACGTCTCAATTAATAGATTTTGTTTCCAATGGAAAAAAACTCTATTTTTCTTTGGACTAATGTTGCTGTGGAGTCCCCCAGGGATCAATGCTGGGACCACGTCTAGTTTGTCTGATCCACACAGGCACCTCTGAAGTGCTTACAGAATCACATGCTGGATGATTATAGATTAAAAACCATGTAGTAGCATAGATACGAGACACAGAAACTATACTATAGAAATAATAGAACAGTTTTAGTCTTTCTAGTTTTATTCCTTTTTAAACTCAAGGCCATCCCTCCATCTCCAGGCTCAGGTCGCAGTGGCTCTAGCCTCAGCAGAGACGCCCTGACTTCCCTCTCCCTCTTTGTCAGGTTCACACAGAGTTCCTCCAGCAGAGAGGAGGCCTGAAGGCGCCTGTTGGCTGGGCCAGAACTCCTGGGGCCCAGCACGGCCCAAACAGACAATGTAGGTCCTTCTTTACGTGGGCTAACCACCCATGACAGGAGCCAGTGGGGTCAGACGCACGGTGAGCTGCTATTGGTGACGGTTTCACTGTAGTTATTGTCTTTAGATCAAATATTTCCTTACAGATACGGTATGAAAAAATATTGTTGTATTTGTTTTTTCCCGATTTAATTTCCCCCCTCACCACATGCTCGTATACCGACCAAACCGGTAAAAGTCGGCCTGCAAAATCTATAATTACAAAAGGGTTTTTATTTGACAGGAGCAGCAGCGGCCAGCCCGACAGCAGACTTTTCAGTTTACACACCCACTCCTGCGGGTAGAATCTCTTCCATTTCTCATTTGTCTCTATCCTCTTTATCCCTTCGGTCTGTGGTTCCACCTTGGTGCCACAATATCGCTGCAATTTTTCTGTCCAGCTGCTTCTTCCTGCTACCAACCAGACAGAAACTAGATATTAATCACTCTAGTTTGGTATAAGTGCTTCCTGGTTGTTCAGCGTTCTTCTTTTGCACTTTGTTCCCATTAATAAAACATTATATCTTGATCAGTCTGGTCTAATAAACGCACAACTGTTATGTCATAGACGTAAAACAGATCACATGGTTCTCTTTTCCAGGCCACCTTCGGAGCAAAGGTCTGTTTGTGCTTTGGCTAAAGATTTACACCGTCTGCGAGCACGACTGAGGTTCATGCATGAGTGTGCGAAGTCCACCGCTCCGTGCCCGTTTCTTTGACACATCATCACCTGGACCACCTTCTTGACTCAGCAGGTCTTCGTCTTCGAGACGACACCACACACAGCTTATTGTCACGGGAACATTTTGATAAAGTTCATTCCGGCCTCCAGCCGGCCCAGTCGGGAGCTGGGATCCACCAGTGGTGTGAGTGGGAGGAGTGATGAAGGTAAAGGGCGGTGGAAGAAAAGAGCGCATGCTGGACTGGGCTTGTCCAGGTGACACATGATTAGAGGATTCTGCACCTCCCCAATACGGCACCAGGCAGGAGACTGTCAGACTTTCAGGAAGCACCACAGGAGGAGAACGAGCACAGTGGATTATCACATATCTATTTGAAGAATGACCAGTCATGGCAGAACCGGTGAGTGTCACACACTTGCTAAAAGAATCATGGGCGTAGATCAGTAGCAGAGGCCAATCTAGTTCTAATGTTTGCACTTATATCGTTTATTGGCAACACTTGATTCTAGTCGGACGTGCTGCAACGTTTACCAGGTGTTTTATCCTGAACTTAAGCTTTAGTGCAGAGTTACAGCTGAATATATGTCTGCTCATTGATCAGTGACATGCACAGTGACGTGCGCTCACGCAGGAATTTGGCCCTTTGCCATCAGCTACAACAATGCACCCATCAACCTTTTCTTGTTAAGATCTGAACCTTGATCAATGTTGCGCAACATCTTTGACCTAATGTCTATTTATAGCCAGTGTATCTGTAACAAGTCTGCATGTGTGTGTGTGTGTGTGTGTGTGTGTGTGTGTGTGTCCGTGCATACACTCTGGGTAGTGTCAGAGTAGGATCTCAGTGGGACATGTGATGTGTGCAGCAGCGCGGCAGAACTGGGCCACAGAAGGGTGGAGAGACGGAGCGGGGAGGAATAAGGAATAAGAAGGCACGATTAGCTGTTTATACAGCGCTCGTGACCCGTCTCCTCACCCCCGTCTCTTCTTCTACTGCGCGCCGGCTGCATGATGAGGGTGGGGCTGCAAACGACAGGTGGCAGAGTGAAAGTGATTCAGCAGCTCAGCTTTACGTAGAAGCTTGGCCCGTCAGGTTGATCGCTCCTTCTCTCCTCGCTCCAACTCTCGGCTCCTTGGTCTTTTTACCTCCTGCTGTGTTCTGAGGGCTGACCTGGTCCTCCAGGATCTCTCCTCGCCTCTCTGCTTTTTACTCTTTGCCCCCCTGTGGAGACAGGAGCTGCAGGCTTGACTGACTGTGACGTCCTCTGGGATGGAGGCTGTTAGACCACGGCGCTCTGCAGGAGAGACGGCCACGTTTGTACATGCTCGGGTTTAGGTGGAGCCCAGGGACAGGGCACTGGAGGCCATTACGCTCTCGTCTCAGCTGGGTCGTAATTAATCAGTTCACATATTTGCTGTCTTTGATTATTTATGGTTTTCGCTGGTTCGTTTAAATGGGATGAACTGTTTCTGAGGTGGAGCCCAGGCCTTTGCTTTAAATCAAGCACAAGAATTCGGAGAGTTATGAAACAAAGACTTCTGCTTCAAGCTCCTGGCTGAATTAAGTTTAAAAAGAAAACAATCATTTTGATGTCACGGGCAGATGTCAAGGCCAATGTTACCTGTTCCCACCCTGCCCTCACCCCTCAGCCCCCCCAAGAGCTACTGTCTGTCAGGGAAGATCAGGGGGGTCCCTCCAGTTCCAGGAACTGTTCGGTTCTGTCCTTTATAGTACAGTATGTCTGATCCTTTCTGTCCATTAACTCAGTCATCTCTTTGGTTTTCAGTGCGTTCTGATCCGCTTCTTGGCTTTTAGCAGCTCACATGACAATAAACGCTTGTCTGAAACACCCGGGATTATTCGGGTCGGCTCAGGTTCTACCTGCAATTCAAGGAAAACTGAAAATCGATCAACTGGGAAGTCTTAGTTCTGTGTAAACCTCTAAATTGGATTTAACAACGTCCAAAGTTGAAGGTTTCCAGACTGGTTTCTCATTATATTGTGCATTATTGGGTCGTGTCTGTAGCAACTTTTGTCAACCACCACAGGGTAAAACATGACTGAGAAGGGCAGGAGATCCTCCCTCTCGGGGCACAGCCTGGTCTGCAGCCAATGAGCATCTGGTTGGTCATAAAGACACCTAACCCTAACCCTGCAATAACAACAAATATGCCCGTTATACCTGGTCCAACACCACCACCAAGAATGACTGTGAACAAGGTTGTAGTTTATTTAGCTGTTATGATATTTCATTGGTTTTTGTGTGTGTTTCCTGTTTTATTTTGGTAGTTTGGGTCCCTGCTTGTGTGATTAGTTTTAGTTTATCTTTATTTAAGTAGTTTAAGTTGTTAATTCGCTTCACCTGCTCGTTACCCACCTGCTCTTGTCTCTATTTAAGCCACGCCCCCTTTACTTTCTGTGCCAGGCTGTCTTTGGCACTCTTGTGTGCGAGCGTGCACGCCTGTTTGGTGCCTTCGACTTATTATATATATATATTTGCACGCTTGTTGCCTGGTTTTGACCTATTGTGACCTTTTGTCTCCGTCTGGGTTAAAGAGTTTGTTTCCTGGATTTTGATACTTGTTCTGTTTCCTTTTGCACTTGGGTCCAGGCTCCTGACTCCTTTACACAGGTCGCACAGAGGGTCTCTGGGGAGTTTAGTACATTGAAAATGCATCTAAAATTGTGGAATGCAGGTCAGCTGACCAGCGTGCACCTCTTGACCCATATACATACTGAGGCGTCCTGCTAGAGTATTATAAAGAGAGAGGCATCATCCTCCGTGGCCCTATTATACAATACAAGGACGTAGGAGGTTAGAACCTCACTTGATTGTTTATACATCTCATTACTCAAACCCGTCAGTGTTGCTTCACATCCGTTCTAATGTCGTTGAGTTGCACATCCCACAGACAGGTTCTTAGTCTTATAATACAACATTCATTGTGTTTAATCTCAGTCACAAACATCAGCGCCTGGACAGCTTTCATACATCGCTTCCACGGCTAAAGCCCGTGTTTTCCTCTGTGACTGCACTTTGACTTGGCCGGAGTCACAGGTGGAGTTGTCAGCGGAGGTCCGAACTCACCGCCGCACTTCTCTCTGCCACAACAGCGTGCATCAGGCGTTACTCAGAGACGATGACGCTGCCGGACTCCTTCATCCAGCGCCAGCAGCTGGATGCCAGCATGGCTGACACATTCCTGGAACATCTCTGTCTCCTAGACATCAACCAGGAGCCGATCACAGCCCGCAACACCAGCATAATCTGCACCATCGGTGAGTGTCACAGAGACTGAGGCTCACTTTCAGCTTTGGATGAGGGGGGGGGGCTGCTGCATTCAATGGTACAATAATCCAAACCTTAAAATAAGGAATGACGGCAAAGTTTTAGCATTTTACATGTTTAGCATTCAGCGTTTTAAATGTTTAGCCCTCAAAATGAGTTAATGACTTGAAAGAAAGGGTCTACAATGAATTTTTGGGGGCGGCCTCACAGTTTTCTTACGCTCCTTCCAGGACCTGCATCCAGATCAGTCCCCAAACTCCAAGAGATGGTGAAAGCTGGGATGAATATCGCTCGTCTAAATTTCTCTCACGGCTCACATGAAGTAAGGGCCACGCTTCTTCACTGTTTCCCTGTGTGCCTTCGCCAGGCGTCGGCCTTTTGTCCTGATCTCTGTCCGTCCCTCAGTATCACGGACAAACCATCAAAAACATCCGAGAGGCGGTGGAGTCGATAACCCCCGACCCCTTGTATTATCGGCCCGTCGCCATCGCCTTGGATACGAAGGGTCCAGAGATCCGCACTGGATTAGTGAAAGGGGTAAAAGTGCTGCGCTTCGTCGACAAAAGAGCGGATCGGTCGGGTGGAATCGGGCGGAGGAAGTCTAATTCTGATCCCTCTCTGTGTGCACGAGCGTGCAGAAGGTGGAGGAGGAGGTGGAGCTGAAAAAGGGCGGCCACGTGCGCGTGGTGACAGCAGAGAGCGACAAAGACAAGACAGACGAGACGACCGTCTGGGTGGACTATCCCAATCTGCCCCGGGTCCTCGAGAAGGGGAGCAAGATCTACATTGACGACGGCCTGATCGGACTCAAAGTCGTAGAAATTGGTAAATGTTTCTGGATGAGCGCCGTGATCATTATTGGATGTCCGATCAGGGGCTGAATTATGGATCCGGAACTTCCTCTGTGCGTCCGCTCTCTCCTCAGGCTCCGACTGGGTGGACACGGCCATCGAATCCGGCGGAATTCTGTGCAGCCGCAAAGGCGTCAACCTGCCCGGGTGCGACCTCATCGGGCTCCAGGCTGTGAGCGAGCAGGACAAGGCTGACCTGAGGTTCGGGGTGGCGCAGGGCGTGGACATGGTCTTCGCCAGCTTCATCCGCTCGGCCAAGGACGTCCAAGACGTGCGGAAGGCCCTGGGGGCCCACGGACAGAGCATCAAAGTGATCAGCAAGGTGGAAAGCCGGCAGGGCGTTCAAAAGTAATTCCAAGGAACACGCAACACGTTGATAACAACCACGTACGGGAGTCACAATATGGCTGCCGGAGGCGTGCGCAGCGGCGCCACGGTGTGCCTGGATGGCCAGCTGAGATGAGCATCACACACTCCGTCTGTCCGGCCCCCGTGTGTGTCCTCACACTGATGTTTTAACTCTAACTTTAGGGATTCTTTACGTCTGATCAGCAGGAACCATTGGGTTCCATTGTCCATGTGTCCATCCTGGGAATAATGGGTTCCAGTCCTCCTGCTGCTTCCTATTTTTCCACTCCCAGACTCCTGAATTCTACCCATTCCTTCCTCTGATCGCTCTTCCAGTTTTGAGGAGATCTTGGCCGAGAGCGACGGCGTGATGGTTGCCCGCGGCGACCTGGGGATCGAGATCCCGGCAGAGAAAGTTTTTATCGCCCAGAAGATGATGATCGGACGCTGCAACTCTGCCGGCAAGCCCGTCATCTGTGCCACGCAGGTCAGGGATGCGCACGTGCACAAGCACGTGCAGAGGGGGAATATTCACACACACCCCTACACTCTTGTGCATCTATCTTTGTGAGGACTTTCATAGAGTCACTGTGTGCCAGCTCCTTACACTAACCATCCCAACTAGCCCCTGACCCCTGACCTCTGACCCTAACTGTAAGCTCAACCTTAAAACCAAGTCTTAACCCTCAAACAGTTCTTTAAACTTGTGAGGACCATCAAAAATGTCCTCACTTTACCAGAAGAATGAGTATTTGGTATTCACTATGTAATGAGTACAACACTCACACACACTCACACACACACACACACACACGCACACACACACTCACACACGCACACACACACACATACACACATACACACACTTACACACACTTACACATGCACACACACACACACACACTCACACACACTCTTGGAGCCATGTTGAGTCACAGAGCTGTATCGTGTTTATTCTACAGCTCTTTACTCGGAGTGACAGTGTTATAGCAGGTTTGCCATACTCGAGACCCAAAGCCACCCACACACACACACACACACACACACACACACACACAGCACACAGTAATCAGCATTAGCAGCGGCTCCTCAGCCCTCACCAAAGGCCGTTTTGGAGGCAGCGCTGCGAGCGATCTCATTTTCCAACCGTCCGCCCTGTTTATTGGCTCATTATTCTGTGTTTCCGACGTGTCAGTAATAAAGTCAGAGGCGCCCGGCGGAGCCTAAGTGGTCATTCATTTCTCCCACGCCACTCGTCCATCCACAGCACCATCAGCTGGTCCCTCCGCTGCCTCCTCTGTGCGCCTCGCTCCACTTTGGGGCCCGAAAAAAGTGCCAACAGAATCGTTTATTTCTGATGGAATCGTTGATCACGCGGCGTCGTTCAGATTCGTCTCGTCATTAGCAGACGAATGTGAAGGTAAGGCAATATGTGTGTGTCTTTATTTAGATGCTGGAGAGCATGGTGTCCCATCCCCGGCCAACCAGAGCGGAGGGCAGTGACGTCGCCAACGCTGTGCTGGATGGAGCCGACTGCGTAATGTTATCTGGAGAGACCGCCAAGGGAACGTTTCCTGTAGAGGCAGTCGCAATGATGCACTCTGTGAGTGTGTGTGTGTGTGTGTGTGTGTGTGTGTGTGATGTCCATTCTGTTGCCCTCTATGAACCCTTCCCCCTCTCTCTGTCTCCTACACACCCATGCAGATCTGCAGGGAGGCAGAAGCAGCCATTTTCCACCAGCAGCTGT